>NC_091162.1:47636951-47841951 GCF_040958095.1 Procambarus clarkii | reverse complement strand
ACGGCTGCCTGTACACGCCCTGGAAGATCTACGGCTGCTTGTACATTTCCAGGAACATCTACGGCTGCCTGTACACGCCCAGGAAGATCTACGGCAGCCTGTACACGCCCTGGAAGATCTACGGCTGCCTGTACACGCCGAAGAAGAGAATGTTGCTGGTATCGTTATCTTGAATGAGAAAGACGAAGGGTCGGTCACACGAGAACACGCGAGGAGGTATAAAGGACGTAAGGCTCATGATCACAGTCGCAGCAGCAGCCTCCGAGTCCTCCTCGTTCACCTCTATCACGGCCTTATGGATGCTATCGGTAACCAGCAAATTGCCAGTAGGATGATAATTAGAGAGGTCAGCAGCATCAGTGAACAGGTCCTGGATCCCGAGGGTGTTGAGAGCCTGTGGTAGAGATGAGAGTGTTACAGGTAACATACAACACGTTGCTATTCACCTCAAGCTGGTCTCTCTCCCTGCCGACAGTGTAACAATGTACATATAGAACAGCGCCGGTATGCAGACGGGTCTTAATAAGGGAGGCAAATGTCTGACGATCTCCTGGTGTGCGTTGGCTACTGACGGCACTAAGGTGGTAGTTAGTGTACACAGTAGACCATCTGTGTTCACAGTAGACCATCTGTGTTCACAGTAGACCATCTGTGTACACAGTAGACCATCTATGTTCACAGTAGACCATCTGTGTACACAGCGGACCATCTGTGTACACAGTGGACCATCTGTGTACACAGTGGACCATCTGTGTACACAGCGGACCATCTGAGTATACAGCGGACCATCTGTGTACACAGTGGACCATTTGTGTACACAGTGGACCATCTGTGTATACAGCGGACCATCTGTGTACACAGTGGACCATTCTGTATACACAGTGGTCTGTGTACACAGTGGACCATCTGTGTATACAGCGGACCATCTGAGTATACAGCGGACCATCTGTGTACACAGTGGACCATCTGTGTACACAGTGGACCATCTGTGTACACAGTGAACGATCTCTTGGTGGGAAGTAACACACAGGGATGTGGTATATATAATATGTCAAGCCACAAGGGTCAAGAAACGTGACACAGGACAAAGTACACTAATGGTTCAAGAGGCAGTGGAGAGAAGCGCAGGAGAGGAAGACAAAAGCCTGGACAAAGTAGAGAGAGCTCGGATGAGAGGAAAATAGACGCACTAAAGGGAGTCAGAAATTATTACAGAGTCAGGAGGGATGCCGAGAGACAGTTTGAAAACGACATAGAACTAAGGACCAACCAAAGCTGTTTTAAAGCCATAGAAGGAGTAAAACAACAGTTAGAGACCACATTATAAGGCAGAAGATGGAAATGGAAAACGACAAGAATGTGTGTGAGGAACTAAACAAAATATTCAAGGTGGTCATTACAATGGCATCACTGTGGAGACCAGAGTTAAGTGATGAAAGGCCAGAGAAAACACTGAATGACATAATAGTCACAGTAGAAGAGGTTACAAATCCCCTGAAGGAACTAGATGTAACAAAATTAATTGGACCAGACTTAATATCACTATGGCTACTGAAGGAGACTGAAGAGGTAAAATGTGACCCCACTTACTGAGTTTTTTTTTTTTTTGAGATATATACAAGAGTTGTTACATTCTTGTACAGCCACTAGTACGCGTAGCGTTTCGGGCAGGTCACTGGAATACGATCCCCTGTCGCGAAGAATCGTTTTTTCATCCAAGTACACATTTTACTGTTGCGTTAAACAGAGGCTACAGTTAAGGAATTGCGCCCAGTAAATCCTCCCCTGCCAGGATACGAACCCATGACATAGCGCTCGCGGAACGCCAGGCGAGTGTCTTACCACTACACCACGGAGACTGTTTAAATAAATCAACCACGGGGACTGTGTTTAATAAAACACTCTAAACATGGATTCTTCCAGAATTATGAAAAAGGCAAATGTAGTCACTAAATTAGAGACCAGAGTCATTGACAAGTATTCCTAGTACAGTGCTGGACTGAGTAATCGGGTCGAGAATACTGGAGCATCTAGAGAGGATGAACTTTGCAACAGAACGACAGCAAGGATTTAGAAGGGGAAAGTTATGCCAGACAAACTTTTAGAGTTCTATGACAAGGTTACTAGAATACGACAGAAAAAGAAGGCTGGGTAAATAGCATTTTCCTAGACACTTAAAAAAGGCATTTGATGATGTTCTTTGTGAAAGGCTCGTGAACAGGCTGGGACACTTGGGAAAATACTAAACTGGGTAAGGAAATACTTGAAGGAGAGTAGTCACAGTCAGAGACAAGGTTTCCAGCGGGAGAAATGTAACATGTGGGTCCCCCAAGGATAGGTTCTGGGACCACTACTGTTCCTAATATATGTTAATGATCTCCCTGTAGGAGTGACCTTGTGCATGTTAATGTTGACGAACGATGCCAAAATAATGATGTTACGGAAAACAGAGGTAACAGAGGATGATTGCAGAATGTTACAGAATCATCTGGGCACATGTTTTATGTCACGCCACAAGGGCCATGGGACGAGACAGGCAAATATCTTGGCATAACGCACTGAGTTCATGAAAGTTAACATGAAGAACAGTGGAGGGGGAGGGATTACATGATCAACAGTGTGGTAACATGTTGATCATACCACAGGTAACATACCGCAGCTCCACGCGTTACACCCTTGTCATGCCGTCAATAACACTCTTGTCATGCCGTCAATAGCACTCTAGACATGCCGTCAATAACACTTGACATGCCGTCAATAACACGCTTGCCATGCAATCAATAACCTTAACAGATCCCACACTCTCTTTGAGAAGTATATTTATAATGGTTTAACTAAACTCAAGAAATGTTTGGCCAAAGGTTACCAATATTATGATAAAATCAACAAAGTGATGACGTACCTTTATCAGGTCCTCCGTGATCACTTGTTCCAGCCTAAACCTTGGAAACTTGAGGATAACTTCCTGTCTCCTGAGGTTGGTGAGGGCGTGGCGGAGGGTGTCGTGGGAGAGGCGCCGCAGCATGGCGTCCAGGGGCGTGGCGGAGTTGCAAGGGGCGCCGCCGGGGGTGTTGTCAGGCAACAACACCAACATGGACGCCACTTTCCCCTTGTACGGCATCTCTAACACCGTCGCTCCCAGCTCACTCGAGTCTCCTGCAACCACAGAGCACTGTAACCAGTGTTCACCGTCAGGACTGTCACACTAGTCTGCTGCAACAACATGACGAAGGTTGGAGTTGCTCACAGCGTCTCTCCCATAAACATTCACGAGATCCCGCAGGGCTCTAAGACACCACTGTTACATGGCCCACATTTAGATCAAGACGACCTCCCGATCTCAGAGGAGGTTCCAGACCGAGTTTTCCTGAACAGTAAACATCACAGTGCAGCAAACATTAGAGGCAAAGCGCTGCCAGCATCTGGAGGTAAACAGAGACCATCTCGGCCCCAAAGTATGGGGTGAGGGGTAACTGGGAGGATATGGGGTGAGGGGGAGTGGGAGGGAATGGGGAGATGGGGTAGGGGGACTGGGAGGGAAAGGGCAGAGGGGAAAAAGGGTGAGAATCGGGATAGGGTGACAGGGTGGGAATGGGGGATTTGACTGAGCATTTGAGTGGGGACAGGGAAGGTTCGGGATTGGGAGGATTTCTATGGGGAGGAGAGTGGTGGTGTTGCCCTCCTGTCTAGTGTTGCTGGGATGCTGGTTGGGGGTTCCCACCCTCTCACCTCTGGGAATGTTGTGTTGGGGCTGTGGTTCCCTGGTTTTCTCCTCTCTCCCTGCATGTTTTCTTTGCTTCTGCTGCCATGGCTCTCTCCTCTATCCTCCCTTGTCATGTCCCTATGGAGGAATACTTTTTTGTGTCCTCTAACATATAGCAGCACACACACACACTCTGGAAAAGTGTTTCCCCAAAGGAAAAACCAGAAAAACACAGCTCCCAACACAACATCCCCAGAGGCGAGGGGGACACCCACAACCAGCTACCCAATAACACCAGCGGGGAGGGCAACCCCACCACCCTCCTCTGCATGGAACACTCCCCTACCCCAAACCCTCCCTGCTCCCACTCAAATGCTCAGCCAAATCTCCCTCTCCCCACACCCAATCCCCACCCTTCTACCCTTCTACCCTCCCCTCCTCCCACCAAGTCCCTCCTCCCCCCTTTCCTTCCTGTCCTCCCTCCCCTTTCACCCCATACCCTCCCTGTCCCTCCCCCTTCACTTGATCCCCCGCCCCTCATCCCAGTATCCTCTGAGACCCTGTTATCCACCTCACAAATCCTCACACCCATGGAACAGCTTCCCCCACCAGCAGAACACTCACCAAGGAGGCGATTGGAGAAGGGACAGAAGAAAGTGAGCCTCAAGGCAATGTACACTAACATAGATGGAATTACAAATAAAGCAAATGAGCTTGGAGAATGGGTACTCGAGGAAAACCCGGGCATAATAGCCCTCACAGAAACAAAGCTAACAAAAACCATAACAAATGCAGTGTTCCCACAGGACTACTATGTCATGAGGAAAGAGAGGGAAGGAAGCAACCCGTTCTCGCAAATTTAATAAGTCAATATTGACTAATTAAATATGTGCATAGGTGACATACTTAACATAATAGATACCCTTAAAAAGATTCATAGAAAACACCGACCTTACCTAACCTTGTTAGTATCTTAAGATAAGCATCTTATTGCTTCGTAATTACAATTATTACTTAACCTATAATAGGTATAGGTTAAGTAATAATTGTAATTACGAAGCAATAAGATGCTTATCTTAAGATACTAACAAGGTTAGGTAAGGTCGGTGTTTTCTATGAATCTTTTTAAGGGTATCTATTATGTTTAGTATATCACCTATGCACGTAGTTAATAAGTCAATATTGACTTTACGAATTTGCGAGAACGGGTTGAAGGAAGAGGTGGTGGTGGTGTAGCCCTTCTGGTAAGAAAAGGCTTCTGAGCCTATTGGGCTCTATTATATCTACACTAGAAACTGTGTATGGAGTTAACCTCCACCATATCACTTCCTAATGCATTTGATTTGTCAACCACTCTGACACTAAAAAAGTTCTTTCTAATATCTCTGTGGCTCATTTGGGCACTCAGTTTCCACCTGTGTCCCCTTGTGCGTGTTCCCCTTGTGTTAAATAGACTGTCTTTATCTACCCTATCAATCCCCTTCAGAATCTTGAATGTGGTGATCATGTCCCCCCTAACTCTTCTGTCTTCCAGCAAAGTGAGGTTTAATTCCCGTAGTCTCTCCTCGTAGCTCATACCCCTCAGCTCGGGTACTAGTCTGGTGGCAAACCTTTGAACCTTTTCCAGTTTAGTCTTATCCTTGACTAGATATGGACTCCATGCTGGGGCTGCATACTCCAGGATTGGCCTGACATATGTGGTATACAAAGTTCTGAATGATTCTATACACAAGTTTCTGAATGCCGTTCGTATGTTGGCCAGCCTGGCATATGCCGCTGATGTTATCCGCTTGATATGTGCTGCAGGAGACAGGTCTGGCGTGATATCAACCCCCAAGTCTTTTTCCTTCTCTGACTCCTGCAGAATTTCCTCTCCCAGATGATACCTTGTATCTGGCCTCCTGCTCCCTACACCTATCTTCATTACATTACATTTGGTTGGGTTAAACTCTAACAACCATTTGTTCGACCATTCCTTCAGCTTGTCTAGGTCTTCTTGAAGCCTCAAGCAGTCCTCTTCTGTTTTAATCCTTCTCATAATTTTAGCATCGTCCGCAAACATTGAGAGAAATGAATCGATACCCTCCGGGAGATCATTTACATATTTCAGAAACAAGATAGGACCGAGTACAGAGCCCTGTGGGACTCCACTGGTGACTTCACGCCAATCGGAGGTCTCACCCCTCACCGTAACTCTCTGCTTCCTATTGCTTAGATACTCCCTTATCCACTGGAGCACCTTACCAGCTACACCTGCCTGTCTCTCCAGCTTATGTACCAGCCTCTTATGCGGTACTGTGTCAAAGGCTTTCCGACAATCCAAGAAAATGCAGTCCGCCCAGCCCTCTCTTTCTTGCTTAATCTGTGTCACCTGATCGTAGAATTCTATCAAGCCTGTAAGGCAAGATTTACCCTCCCTGAATCCATGTTGGCGATTTGTCACGAAGTCCCTTCTCTCCAGATGTGTTACCAGGTTTTTTCTCACGATCTTCTCCATCACCTTGCATGGTATACAAGTCAAGGACACTGGCCTGTAGTTCAGTGCCTCTTGTCTGTCGCCTTTTTTGCATATTGGGACCACATTCGCCGTCTTCCATATTTCTGGTAGGTCTCCCGTCTCTAGTGACTTACTATACACTATGGAGAGTGGCAAGCAAAGTGCCTCTGCACACTCTTTCAGTACCCATGGTGAGATCCCATCTGGACCAACAGCCTTTCTAACATCCAGATCCAGCAGGTGTCTCTTGACCTCCTCTCTCGTAATTTCGAACTCCTCCAAGGCCGCCTGGTTTACCTCCCTTTCTCCTAGCACAGTGACCTCACCCTGTTCTATTGTGAAGACCTCCTGGAACCTCTTGTTGAGTTCCTCACACACCTCTCTGTCATTCTCTGTATACCTGTCCTCGCCTGTTCTAAGTTTCAATACCTGTTCTTTCACTGTTGTTTTCCTTCTGATGTGACTGTGGAGTAGCTTTGGTTCGGTCTTGGCTTTGTTTGCTATATCATTTTCAAAATTTTTCTCTGCTTCTCTTCTCACCCTGACGTACTCATTCCTGGTTCTCTGGTATCTCTCTCTGCTTTCTGGTGTTCTGTTATTCCGGAAGTTCCTCCACGCCTTTTTGTTCAGTTTCTTCGCTTCCATACATGCCCTATTATACCATGGATTCTTCTGTTGCTTCTCGGATTTTTCCCTTTGGGCCGGGATGAACCTGTTTACTGCCTCCTGACACTTTTGGGTAACATAGTCCATCATACCCTGTACAGACTTGTCTCTGAGGTCTGTGTCCCAAGGTATTTCACTTAGGAAACTTCTCATCTGTTCATAATTCCCCTTTCGGTATGCCAGCCTTTTGATTCCTAGTTCTTTTTTGGGGGAGATAAGTCCTAGTTCTACCAGGTACTCAAAGTTCAATACACTGTGGTCACTCATTCCCAAGGGCGCTTCCATCTTAACTTCCTTTATATCCCATTCATTTAGGGTAAATATCAAATCAAGCATTGCTGGTTCATCTTCTCCTCTCATTCTTGTTGGTTCTTTGGTGTGCTGGCTTAGAAAGTTTCTTGTTGCCACGTCCAGCAGCTTAGATCTCCATGTTTCTGGTCCTCCATGCGGGTCTCTGTTCTTCCAATCTATCTTCCCATGGTTGAAGTCTCCCATAATTAGTAGTCCAGATCCATTCCTGCTAGCAACAGAAGCTGCTCTTTCTATTATGTTAATGGTGGCCATGTTGTTTCTATCATATTCCTGTCTAGGTCTTCTGTCATTTGGTGGTGGATTATATATGACTGCGACTATAATTTTTTTCCCTCCAATTGTTACAGTACCTGCTATGTAGTCACTGAAACCTTCACAGCCCTGAATATCCATCTCCTCAAAATCCCAGCCTTTTCTTACCAGCAGAGCTACACCACCCCCACCTCTTCCTTCCCTCTCTTTCCTAATAACATAATAGTCCTGTGGGAACACTGCATTTGTTATCGTTTTCGTGATCTTTGTTTCTGTGAGGGCTATTATGTCTGGGTTTTCCTCTAGTACCAGTTCTCCAAGCTCATTTGCTTTATTTGTAATTCCATCTATGTTAGTGTACATCGCTTTGAGGCTCACTTTCTTCTGTCCCTTCTCAAATCGCCTCCTTGGTGAGTGTTCTGATGGTGGGGGAGGCTGTTCCATGGGTGTGAGGACCTGTGAGGTGGATAACAGGGTCTCAGAGGATACTGGGAAGAGGGGCGGGGGATCCAGTGAAGGGGGAGGGACAGGGAGGGTATGGGGTGAAAGGGGAGGGAGGACGGGAAGGAAAGGGGGGTAGGGAGGACTCGGGAGGAGGGGAGGGGTAGAAGGGTGGGGATTGGGTGTGGGAGGAGGGAGATTTGGCTGAACATTTGAGTGGGGGCAGGGAGAGTTTGGGGTAGGGGGGTTTTCTATGCAGAGGAGGGAGGCGGGGTTGTCCTCCCTTCTGGTGTTACTGGGTAGCTGGTTGTGGGTTCCCCCCTCGCCTCTGGGGGTGTTGTGTTGGGAGCTGTGACTTCCTGGTTTTCCCCTCTCGCCCTGCGCCTCTTCCTTGCTTCTGCCGCCATGGCTCTCTCCTCCCTTGTCATGTCTCTCTGGAAGAATACATTTTTTAATTTTCCCACGTTTTTCAGGGAGCTCTTCCTTGATAGGATCTTCTCCTTTGTGTTCTCGTTTGCAAACACTATCTTTATCATTCGGTCTCGGTCTTTGTTGTACCGGCCTAGCCTGAAAACCTTCTCAATGCTATGCTCAGCCCCTTCCATGTCTAGTGCCTTTAGTACTTCATTCACTGCTGCTTTGTCCTTGTCATTCCACTCTGTCCTATTAGATCCTTCCTGCTCCTTAATACCCACAGCAACCACTGATCTGTTCCTTTCCAGCAGTTGGCTAGTGGAGCGTGCCGCCTCCTGCGAGGTGGCTGCTTTCATGGTCACCTCCATCACTGCAGTCATTACTTCAGAGTTATTTTTTTTTAGTATTTCCGCAAATGTTGCTTTTATTGTGGCATTCTCATCCAGAAAACTATTACCACCTTCTCCCTGGGTGGTTTTCTGATTCTCAGCCTCGATACCATTCTCTTTGAGGGCTCTAATCTCCTCCTTTGCTGCTGTCAGCTCTCTTTTCAGGTTGCTTATTTCGTTCTTCATTTCCTGCATCATTTCTTGCATCTCACTCTTGATGTCCTCCAGAAACTGGGCGAACATTTCCTTCATCTCGTCACCTTGGCTCTTTCCTGTTCCCCTGGGACCTCTGGCTGCCATGCTTGACCCTGTTGGGATGGGGGAGGGAGAGAGAGAGAGAGAGGAAGAGAGAGAGAGAAAGGGAGTGATAAAGGGAGAGATAAATGGGTGGGTGGGGGGGGGGGATCCGACCCTTCCACTGAAGTGAGAAGAAAGTAGAAGGGGAGGGGGGGGGGAGGAGATGGGGAGAGAGGCGGGAGGGAGAGAGAGGAGAGGGAGAGAGTGGGTGAGGGAGAGAGCGGGTGAGGGAAAGAGCGGGTGAGGGAGAGAGCGGGTGAGGGAGAGAGGGGGGGGGAGGTGTGTGTGTGTGTGTGTGGGCAGAGAGGGAGGGGGAAGGAAAGAGAGGGAGGGAGAGGGGGAAGGAAAGAGAGGGAGGGAGAGGGGGAGGGAGGGAGGGAGGGAGGGAGGGAGGGAGGGAGGGAGGGAAGGAGGGAGAGAGAGAGAGAGAGAGAGAGAGAGAGAGAGAGAGAGAGAGAGAGAGAGAGAGAGAGAGAGAGAGAGAGAGAGAGAGAGAGAGAGAGAGAGAGAGAGAGAGAGCAGGAGAGAGAGAGCAGGAGAGAGAGAGAGCAGGAGAGAGAGAGCAGGAGAGAGAGAGCAGGAGAGAGATAGTGGGAGAGAGGGAGTGGGAGAGAGGGAGAGTGGGGAGGGGAAGAGTGTGTGTATGGGCGATGCGGGGGACTGGGGGTGGGGGGGACGGAGATGGCGACTAAGTCAGGTCAGGTCAGATGGTGGGGTCAAGAGGGGGGGGGGATAGTAAGGTCCTATCCCAGGTGTTGATGCCTTTTCCCCCTGACTGAACAATTGTGTGTGTGTGTGTGTGTGCACGTGTGTGTGTGTCTGTTTTAGCGTGTGCACAATTGTGTGCGTGTATACGTACGTGGGCGGGCATGCTTGTATGTGTCAAGATATCCCTTATGCGTTACCTCTGCCTAAATGAGCCACTCGGAGATTTTTAAATATATATGATATCCTGAACGAGAATTTGATAATCTTTTACCTCAATCTGTACACCTGATTAATTGACCAGAGAGGGGTACATACCAGTCTGCCTCCCGCTCACACAACCAGATGAGTAAGTGATGTATGATGACGATGGTTATCCGTCGTTGTCTCCCACTATGTGATTCAATAAGTGCTGGTAGATTGATGAGGTCGGTTCTTCTCTGTCTACACAAAGCTCTGGAGACAGTCACTGTATCGTTATGTGACAGTTCACTAATTCACTGTACCACTGATCACAGTCATCACTCACAGCACAATCAGGTAGATCCACGGCGGGGCGTCCCACCCGGTCAGGTCACACACTTACATGCACCGGTGATGCCCTAGCTCCACTTTTGGTTTCTTCGCCAAATCTTCGCACTATCGCTAGCGATATGACTATGCTACGTTGCACCCTGCTAGCTACACACTGCGAGAGGCCAAATACTATGATCTAGCCTCTATACTCCTTCAATGTCCCGTGAAATTGACGAATTTCCGCGGACCTCACTAATCGCGTGTGTCTCCTACCGTCTCCCGCGCGCGCGTGTGTGTGTGTGTGTGTGTGTGTGTGTGTGTGAACTCACCTAGTTTTGCTTGTGTGGGTTGAGCACTGGCTCTTTGGTCTCGCCTCTCAACTGTCAATCAACTGGTATGTAGTGTGTGTGTGTGTTTGTGTGTTTTAACTTACCAATTTTGAAATAATCAACTTGTTTCATCATGTCAACAAGAGTGTGCCGGCCCGGGGTGGGGAAGAACTTCTCCTTGGTGGTGGCGCTGGTGTTGAAGGCCGCCAGCCAGAGACCCTTGAAGTAGGCGGCGTTCACCAGCACCATCACCTTGTCTTGCACGACTTTACCATCCACTAGTTCCGGGATTTTGCCTCGTGTTGCCTTGTTAACGAAGTTGTTGATTGTTGCAGCCGCCTCGTCGCCCTAATGGATGGAATAAAAGAAAACGGATTACCCAAAATAAGGGTAAACTAAACAATGAGGGTAAACATCTATAATACTGAAGTGAAAATGTCTGTCTGTTTGTTCAAAGTTTTAGGCTTTGATCAGACAAGCAGATAAGAGATAAGTTTCTCTTATGACTAGATTCACCCAAATTTACAGAAAGAATGGTCTGTAGTATGGGATAAACTTTGGTTGGTCAGGGTCACCAGAATTGAAAAGTGAGCAGGGTGTAACGTCCAAACTCAGACCCCCCACCACAATTTTTGGCACTGGCTGCTGGCTAACCCTGTAAATATTCTGAATAAAAAATCCCTATCAATAATTTTTTAATAATGTGCAGCATTATTCACTGATACTAGGAAAATTGACATAATTTTTTTATGTTATTATTTCGATCATAGGCCGATAAAACAAATTAAGTACAGCCACAACAACTCCCACAGACTCCCATGCCCTCACAGCCAAAGGCAGAGACACAGATACAAAACAGATGGGTAACTTTTTTAATAAAAAATCCAAACTGCTTGTTTCTTATCATAATATACAAGATTATTTACTGATTTTGAGAAAATATAAATATATTTTCTGATGTTCAAACTTCAGCCGTACTACCATAAAGACACAACTTCTATATTGCCTCCTCCATTCCTCCTGACAACTCCTTCATACCGTGTGGCTTACCAACGTCCCAAACCTACCACTCAATGGCCTGTTATATAAAACAAAAACACTCAAAATTTATTTTCTTAGAAAGAGAAAGAGAGAGAGAGGTAGATATTTAGAGATAGAAGATGGGGGAATAAAGAGAAAGACAGAAAGTAGGAAGATGGATGGATGGATGAATAGAGAGATGGGCGGATAGATGAATGAATAGATACATGATAAATAGATGAATGAATACATGGATGAATAGATGAATAACCATCCAGAGATCGATGGATGGACAGAATGATAGATGGATGGACAGAATGATAGCTGGAAGGACAGAATGATAAATGGATGGACAGAATGATGGATGGATAGAATGATAGATGAATGGATAGAATGATAGATGGATAGAGTTGTCGGAAATTTCCGACACCCCAAATGCTAACCCATGATACAATAAGACAAAATCCGTTGCGTTAAAACACTAATCTAACTAACCGTACTAATAATCTGATAATTGAGGGTTTAGAAGTTCTAGAACATGCAAAGGGATGATCGGGTCAGTCGCCACATGTTCGCGGTGACTATTCCTTTGCCTAACACTTCATAAAACTTCATCTACAATCTGCTTTTATTCGCGATTACCATCTTAGATTGAGTTCCATTAATAAATAGGATGAATTCCTTGACTTCCTCTTATAGTAAAATTTAAAACTGCCGTGAATAAATGTTTCATGGAGAAAGAGGAGGGATCATACTGGGAATTCTAGCTTAATATAACTCTTCCCAAATTATTGAATTCCTTGCGGTAGGCTATCAGAAACAGTATAAAACTGTTCATAATAATTGAGGATTATAAAATCACTCATAAATGAGCATCTACCTCCTCTCATATGTAAATTTACACCGGGAAGAGGTGTCGTGACTATAAGCTAGTCTCCGTTAGATAGCAGTCTCCGTGGCGTAGTGGTAAGACGCTCGCCTGGCGTTCCGCGTGCGCTTTGTCCTGGGCTTCGTATCCTGACCGGGGAGGATTTAATGGGTGAAGATTCTTAACTGTTGCCTCTGATTAACTCAACATTAAAATGGGTACCTGGTTGTAAAAACAATTCTTCGTGGGGGTCGTATTCCAGGGAACATAGGATTAAGGACTTGCCCAAAACGCTATGCGTACTAGTGGCTGTACATGAATGTAAGAACTCTTGTCTATATAAATTAAAAAAAAAAAATGTTAATCTTGTTTGAGGAGCTGTTCACTTGAGACAGTTAAGCAAGTCCCAGCTGTGTCAGGGTACAAGTGACAGGATGAACAACCCAGCGGGTTTCCTTCCTTTAGGGGAGTGTTGTACATGCTGCTATGGCGGTGTGTCCACTCACAAGATGAGTGACGCTGCCCAATAAACTCGCCCCTCGGGGCAAAATTTAAATTTAAATAAAAAAAAAAAGCTGTGAGGAAGGAGGGAGGAGGTAGGACGCCGCGCACAGTGGCAGTAGCTGAGCACATGGCGTTGGTGACGGTCGGATGTACCATAATACTCTCCCCTTAACCGCCATATTTGTACTTATAAGAGAAGGGTATCTCTCGAAGGGGCAAGTTGAGCAGCTGAGACTTGTCCTAGAACAAGTTACCATACATCGGACTGCCACATCCTCCAACTACGAGAGAACTTGTCCCAGTTGTAAGCTTTATTCTTTTGTTACGAACTCTATAAGATTAGAATTTCAGCCGGGTTAGGAGGCATGCCCTACAAATAAACCAAGTAAGCTTCATTTAATTCCATTGGGTATTGCCTTGAATATAATTGCAATGTGAATAGTAAGTTGTAGCAATTAGTATACCGTAAATTGTTGGCACATATACGATGGAGATGTGAGAGGGTACCACATCAGTTTCAACACGTGGGAGTACTGGACGCAGGGACCACGACGTCTATTTTGCATGTTTGATCCACGTTATCTACTCCGTGTCTGGGCTGACCTAGGTTGGATACGTCTTTCCAGCTAAGCCTCAAAGTTCTCACCATTAACCAACTTACTAACTAATTCATTGAATTAATATTATTTCAATTTCAAATTTAATACCATCAATCTAACCCCCAAATTTGTGTAAGTGGAAATACCTGACAAGAAACTATTATTAATACAGTCCATTTAATTATATAATAACAATTCTAAAGAAACACTTTAAACACTTAAACATCTACAAGAGTAGATGGATGGATACAATGATAGTTGGAAAGAAAAAATGGACGGATAGCTGGATAGAGGATCACACACACACACACACTTGTAGTGCTGCTGCTGTGTTTACTGGTGCTGCTGAGAGCAGTACATGGTGTGTGTCAGAGTGTCGCAGCTGTAGTGGTGCTGCTGCTGTGTTTACTGGTGCTGCTGAGAGCAGTACAGGGTGTGTGTCAGGGTGTCGCAGCTGTAGTGTTGCTGCTGCTGTGTTTACTGGTGCTGCTGAGAGCAGTACATGGTGTGTGTCAGGGTGTCGCAGCTATAGTGCTGCTGCTGTGTTTACTGGTGCTGCTGAGAGCCGTACATGGTGTGTGTCAGGGTGTCGCAGCTGTAATGTTGCTGCTGCTGTGTTTACTGGTGCTGCTGAGAGCCGTACATGGTGTGTGTCAGAGTGTCGCAGCTGTAGTGCTGCTGCTGTGTTTACTGGTGCTGCTGAGAGCAGTACAGGGTGTGTGTCAGGATGTCGCAGCTGTAGTGTTGCTGCTGCTGTGTTTACTGGTGCTGCTGAGAGCAGTACAGGGTGTGTGTCAGAGGGTCGCAGCTGTAGTGCTGCTGCTGTGTTTACTGGTGCTGCTGAGAGCCGTACATGGTGTGTGTCAGAGGGTCGCAGCTGTAGTGCTGCTGCTGTGTTTACTGGTGCTGCTGAGAGCAGTACATGGTGTTTGTCAGAGTGTATCAGCTGTAGTGCTGCTGCTGTGTTTACTGGTGCTGCTGAGAGCAGTACATGGTGTTTGTCAGAGTGTATCAGCTGTAGTGCTGCTGCTGTGTTTACTGGTGCTGCTAAGAGCAGTACATGGTGTGTGTCAGAGGGTCTCAGCTGTGGTGCTGAGACACTCAGTAGTACAGGTGCAGCAGTGCTGTCAAGGGTTCCCACGTGATGACACTATCCATCTGTGCAATAACAAGGGTCGGTGATCAGAATGAACCAACACACTCCAACAGTCACAAGTTAACTACAGTACTGCCGCCTGCATGCAGAATATATCACACCTTCTTAAAGTTGGTTGTCTGCACCTCTGTAGGGAGGACCTCCCTCACGCACTCCCGAAGGGCGAAGTCTGCGTCCACGTATATCTTGTTGGCCAAGTCTATCACATACTCTGTGGTGTTGGCTTGTCTCTCAGCATACCTGCGCGTTCATAATTAACAATAATATACCACAAATATTGGTAAACATTGCTCGTTGATACAGATAAATGTAATACAAATTTTAATTGTTTAAGTACAAAAGATAGTAATTAAGATGACAAGTGAGGAATGTGAATGGACTCACAGACGGTCGAGGGCCCTGTAGGTAGCCAGAGTGGTTGAAGGGTCTCTGAGACGAAGGGTGTCCTGCAGCTGCTGACGAGTCCTGCCAGCAGACCCAAAGTAGCCCAGGACCAGGGCGGTCCACACGCTGTAGGGCGAGAAGAAAAAGTTTCCTGTGGCGGTGGGTGGATAGAGCTGCTTGAAGAGGTCCAAGCTGAAGGGGGTGATGTGGGCCAGGTCAGGTGGGGAGGTCACCACCAGCTTGTCATTGTTGGAGATACACTGAGGCCTCACCACACTCACCAGCGTCACCACCAACACTGCTGCACACCACAGCTTCCTCATACTGTGGGGAAGAGGACTGTAGCAGCGGCGCTCCACCAACACTGATGACTACTTTATTATATTACAAACACCAATATCGTAATGAATTAAATATTTATATAAGTAGAAGCTCGCAGTCGTCTGAGGAGAGTTGTGGTGTAATAGTTTTGTTGGTGATGGGTGGTGGTGAGGGGGGGGAGAGCGGGGTGGTGGTGAGTGATGGTGGTGATGAATGATGGTGATGGGTGGTGGTTATGATTGGTGGTGGTAATGGCGGTGGTGATGGGTGTTGATGAGGCTTCGTAGTGATGATGGGTGTTGGTGAGGCTTCGTAGTGATAATGGGTGTTGGTGATGGGTGGTGGTGATGGGTGGTGTTGATGGATGGTGGTGGTGGGGGGTGGTGGTGATGGGTGGTGGGTATGGGTGGTGGTGGGAGGTGGTGGTGGGGGGTGGTGGTGATGGGTAATGGTGATGGGTGTTGGTGATGTGTGGTGGTGAGGCACTATACATTCACCCACTATAGACATTCACCCACTGCACGCACGCACGCACGCACGCACACACACACACACACACACACACACACACACACACACACACACACACACACACACACACACACACACACACACACACACACACACACACACACACACACACACACACAAACAAACAAGCAAACACACACACACACACACACACACACACACACACACACACACACACACACACACACACACACACACACACACACACACACACACACACACACACACACACGCACACACACACACACACACAAACAAACACACACACACACACACACACTTTTACCCGAGCTGAGAGGTTTGAGCTACGAGGAGAGACTACGGGAATTAAACCTCACTTCGCTGGAAGACAGAAGAGTTAGGGGGGACATGATCACCACATTCAAGATTCTGAAGGGGATTGATAGGGTAGATAAAGACAGTCTATTTAACACAAGGGGAACACGCACAAGGGGACACAGGTGGAAACTGAGTGCCCAAATGAGCAACAGAGATATTAGAAAGAACTTTTTTAGTGTCAGAGTGGTTGACAAATGGAATGCATTAGGAAGTGATGTGGTGGAGGCTGACTCCATACACAGTTTCAAGTGTAGATATGACAGAGCCCGATAGGCTCATGAATCTGTACACCTGTTGATTGACGGTTGAGAGGCGGGACCAAAGAGCCAGAGCTCAACCCCCGCAAACACAACTAGGTGAGTACAACTAGGTGAGTACACACACACACACACACACACACACAGACAAGAGGCACTGAACTACAGGCCAGTGTCCTTAACTTGTATACCATGCAAGGTGATGGAGAAGATTGTGAGAAAAAACCTAGTAACACATCTGGAGAGAAGAGACTTCGTGACAACCCATCAACATGGGTTCAGGGAGGTTAAATCTTGCCTTACAGGATTGATAGAATTCTACGATCAGGTGACAAAGATTAAACAAGAAAGAGAAGGGTGGGCGGACTGCATTTTTTTGGACTGTCGGAAAGCCTTTGACACAGTACCCCATAAAAGGTTGATGCATAAGCTAGAGAAACAGGCAGGAGTAACTGGTAGGGCGCTCCAGTGGATAAGGGAGTACCAAAACAATAGGAAGCAGAGAGTTACAGTGAGGGGTGAGACCTCAGACTGGCGTGAAATCACCAGTGGAGTCCCACAGGGCTCTGTACTTGGACCTATCCTGTTTCTGAAATACGTAAATGAACTCCCAGAGGGTATAGACTCATTCCTCTCAATGTTTGCTGACGACGCCAAAATTATGAGAAGGATTAAGACAGAGGAGGACAGCTTGAGGCTTCAAGAAGACCTGGACAAGCTGCAGGAATGGTCGAACAAATGGCTGTTAGAGTTTAATCCAAGCAAATGTAATGTAATGAAGATAGGGGTAGGAAGCAGGAGACCAGATACAAGGTATCACTTGGGAGATGAAATACTTCAAGAGTCCGAGAGAGAGAAAAACCTGGGGGTTGATATCACGCCAGACCTGTCCCCTGATGCTCATATCAAGAGGATAACAGCAGCAGCATATGCCAGGTTGGCTAACATAAGAACGGCCTTTAGAAACTTGTGTAAGGAATCTTTCAAAACATTATATACCACATATGTCAGACCAATCCTGGAGTATGCGGCACCAGCATGGAGTCCATATCTAGTCAAGCATAAGACTAAAATGGAAAAGGTTCAAAGGTTTGCCACCAGACTAGTACCCGAGCTGAGAGGTATGAGCTACGAGGAGAGACTACGGGAATTAAACCTCACTTCGTTGGAAGACAGAAGAGTTAGGGGGGACATGATCACCACATTCAAGATCCTCAAGGGAATTGACAGGGTTGATAAAGACAGGCTGTTTAACACAAGGGGCACACACACTAGGGGACACAGGTGGAAACTGAGTGCCCAAATGAGCCACAGAGATATTAGAAAGAACTTTTTTAGTGTCAGAGTGGTTGACAAATGGAATGCATTAGGAAGTGATGTGGTGGAGGCTGACTCCATACACAGTTTCAAGTGTAGATATGATAGAGCCCAATAGGCTCAGGAACCTGTACACCTGTTGATTGACAGTTGAGAGGCGGGACCAAAGAGCCAGAGCTCAACCCCCGCAAGCACAACTAGGTGAGTACACACACACACACACACACACACACACACACACACACACACACACACACACACACACACACACACACACACACACACACACACGGTAACACTAGAAGGCAGAAGAGTAAGGGGAGACATGATCACTACTGATAAAATTCTCTGAGGAATTGACAGAGTAGATAAAGATAATTTTTTTAACATGGGTGGTATAGGAACAAGGGGACACATGGGGAGACTAAGTGCCCAAATGAACCACAGGGACATTAGAAAGAACTTTTTCAGTGTTAGAGTTGTTAACTGGTGGAATGCACATTAGGCAGTGATGTGGTGGAGGTAGACTCCATACACAGCTTCAAATGTAGATAAGATGACGCTCAGTAGGCTCAGCAATCTGTACATCAGATAATTAATGGTTGAGAAGCGGGACCAAAGAGCCAGAGCTCAACCCCAACAAACACAACTAGGTGAGTAACTAGGTAAGTACACACATCAAGAGCACAGGGAAAAGTCAAATTGACTTAATGAAGGAAATGTTCTCCCAAGTTTGGGAGGAAATCAGGAAGGAGATGCATGAAATGAAATATAAAATAAACAACCTGCAAAGCGGGTTGACCCAGCAAAGGAGGAGATAAAAACCCTCAGTGAGAACAATATGGAGACTGAACCTCAGATAATCATCTAAAGGGATGATGGAAATGGTTCATCGGAAAGGAATGCCTCTGTACATGAAACATTGGCTGAAATTCTGGAAAAGAGCTCAGAAGCAATGGCCACAGTGAGGGAGGTAGCCACACAAGCAGCTACCTCACAGGAAGCAGCAGGGTGCACCAGTCAGCTGCTAGAAAGAAAAAGATCAGTGGTAGCTCTGAGCATCAGAGAACAGGAAGGCTCGTGAACAAATCCACAAGGGCCGTTATGAAAGTTCGAACCTATGGCTGAGAGGATCTGACAGAGCTCGAGTGCATGGGGGAATTGTGTAAAACCCTGGTTTGTGTCGTGGAGAGACTGCAGGATCCGTGAGAAGGAAAATGAACTCCCAGTTGCAATTCTTTTGACCATGTCATGGCCTAGTCGATTAAGGCAGCCTCTGGGATCTGCTGAGATTTAGGTTCGAACCCTCACCACGGCCCTTGTGGATTTGTCTATTTTATGCATCACACTATTATGATTTGTGTGTGTAAGAGGAAGGCTCCCATAGGAAAAAAAATGGAATAGTAAACATTGAGGAGGTTTTTCAGGTTGGGCTGGTGCAACAAGGACAGAGACTGCCTAATAAAGATAGTGTTTGCAAACAAGACCATGAAGGAGGATATTCTAGAAATGAAGAGCCATCTGCACTATGTGGGAGAATACAAAAAAGTATTCCTCCAGAGGGACAGGTCGAGGGAGGAGAGAGCCATGACAACAGAAGCAAGGATGAAGTGCAGGGTGTGAGGAGAAAACCAGGAAATCACAGCCCCCAACACAACATTCCCAGTGGCAAGGGGGAAACCCACAACCAGCATCCCAGCAACACCAGAGGGAGGGCAATACCACTACTCTCTGCCACACAGAAACCCTCCCTACCCCTCACTCTCCCTGCCCCCACTCAAATGCTCAGTCAACCCTCCCTTCCCCCTATTATAACCCCATGTAGCATGGTGGAGCGAGTCTACCCAGGTAGAGTTATTCTGCTTTCCGAACCTGAGATTAAGAAGTCAGAGAAAGTAAAAAAAATAAAATGCCAGTGAATAATTTAAAAATACTAGCAGAGGAAGAGCATCTGATAATAAGTAACATGAAATGAGATGTCGATACTTTGGTAACATGACATGAAGCTAGCAGGTCGTTGTGACTTCACCTGAGCTACAGCAGTTGTCAGAGACGGTTGTACTTTGTTGATCTCCTGAAAGGAGGAAGAAAATAGTTCCCTGTGATAGTGTTGGAGCGAAGGCTACTTGCTCGCAAGTGTGAGGAAACCGTTGGGGACACAGTACACCGTTTCTCTATGATTTGGATATATTAGAGACGACCTGGAAGTGAGCATTGGCCGCGCCTTTGTTTAATTTTAATTGTGTGTGCTCCTTCAAGAGGAAGGAAGTAAGCAGGCGTTTCTGTTGTGGAGCCTGCTGGGCGACTCAATGTACTCAAGTCAGGACTAGAAGAAGCCTTGTGAAGCAGTCTTATAGCGATTTTTGTGGGCGGCCTGTGTGAGCGCCATGTTGAGCACCAGGGAGTGAGCGCCCTGTGTCATAGATCCCTGCGTTAAGTCTGTTTAATCAGTTGTTAGATTAGCTATCAGTGTTTGATCATGTACCCAGCGATCATAGTGAACTTATGTATATATTGTGTAGTAATTTTATTGAGCCAGTTAGCAAATATAGGGTGTTGGAGTTAAGTGGACATGCTGGCGGCAGGAGCGGTGCACCCCTCACACTTCCTTGTCTGGTGAGCGACTGAGGAGAAGCGGCACCCAGTGACATGGCCGGAGGGAAACTCCCAGTGGCATGTCAAGACATGTTTCCAACTTGGATCCGTCCAGGATGGGGGAGCACCCATCACAGTTGGACAGCACGGAGCGTTGTCAGAGGGCACGTTTTAATACTAGGATATTTTTATTACTTATGTTTTGTCAGGAAAACATTTTTCTTGGCATGGTAATGGAATTGCAGGTTTGTTTGGGAAGAAGTAAATGGAAGAACTTCGAGGATGGGGAAGAAGTTAATGGAGGAATTTCAAGGTTGGAGAAGAAGTGTACTCCCTTGGGCAGTCTAGAGAGCAGGTCGGCCGAGCGGACAGCACGCTGGACTTGTGATCCTGTGGTCCTGGGTTCGATCTCAGGCGCCGCCGAGAAACAATGGGCAGAGTTTCTTTCATCCTATGCCCCTGTTACCTAGCAGTAAAATAGGTACCTAGATGTTAGTCAGCTGTTACGGGCTGCTTCCTGGGGGTGGAGGCCTGGTCGAGGACCGGGCCGCGGGGACACTAAAGCCCCGAAATCATCTCAAGATAACCTCAAGATAACCTAATTGAACTCACCTAATTGTACTTGCCGGGGATGAGCTTTGGCTTTTTGGTCCCGCCTCTCAACTGTCAATCAACTAGTGTACAGATTCCTGAGCCAACTGGGCTCTATCACATCTACATTTGAAACTGTGTATGGAGTCAGCCTCCACCACATCACTTCCTAGTGCATTCCATTTATTAACTACTCTGACACTGAAAAAATTCTTTCTAACGTCTCTGTGGCTCATCTGGGTACTAAGTTTCCATCTGTGTCCCCTTGTTCGTGTCCCACTAGTGCTGAAGAGTTTGTCTTTGTCCACCCTGTCAATTCCCCTGAGAATTTTGTAGGTGGTTATCATGTCTCTCCTTACTCTTCTGTTTTCCAGGGATGTGAGGTTCTGCTCCTTTAGCCTTTCCTTGTAGCTCATTCCTCTCAGATCCAGGATGAGCCTGGTGGCATACCGCTGAATCTTCTCTAACTTTGTCTTGTGTTTACCTAGGTATGGACTCCAGGCTGGAGCTGCATACTCTAGGATTAGTCTTACATAAGTGGTATACAGGGTCTTGAACGATTCCTTACACAAGTTTCTAAAGGCAGTTCTTATTTTGGCCAGTCTAGCATATGCTGCTGATGATATTCTTTTGATGTGGGCCTCTGGGGACAGGTTCGGTGTTATCAACCCCTTGATCTTTCTCTCTATTTGACTCTTGCAGGATTTAACCTCTCAGATGATACCTTGTGTTCAGCCTCCTGCTCCCTTTGCCTAATTTCATTATCTTACACTTTCCTGAGTTGAACTTTAGCCGGCATTTTGTAGACCATTCCTCCAGTTTGTCCAGGTCATCCTGTAGTCTCTGTCTATCTTCATCTGTCTTGATTCTTCTCGTAATTTTTGCATCATTAGCAAACATTGAGAGGAACGAGTCTATATCCCCCGGAAGATCGTTTACATATATTAGAAACAGGATGGGCCAAGTACTGAGCCCTGTGGGACTCCGCTGGTGACATCTCGCCACTCTGATGTCTGGCCCCCTCACCGTTACTCACTGTTTCCTGTTGCTTAAGTACTCCCTTATCCACTGGAGCACTTTCCCTCTTACTCCTGCCTGTTGCTCCAACTTTTTTAACAGCCTTTTATGGGGCACTGTGTCAAAGGCTTTCTGGCAGTCCAGGAAAATGCCGTTGGCCCACCCTTCTCTTTCCTGCCTAATTTTTGTTGTCTGGTCATAGAATTCTATTAAACCTGTGAGGCACGATTTACCATCCCTGAACCCATGTTGGTGGTGTGTTACAAAGTTATTTCCCTTCAGATGCTCAACGAGTCTTTTCCTCACGATCTTCTCCATCACCTTGCATGGTATACAAGTTAGGGAAACTGGCCTGTAGTTCAGTGCCAATTGCCTGTCACCCTTCTTGTATATTGGGACTACATTAGCTGTCTTTCAACTTTCTGGCAAGTCTCCTGTTTCTAGTGACCTGTTATACACCATAGAGAGTGGCACACTTAGTGCTTCTGCACCTTCGTTTAGTATCCATGGTGAGATTCTGTCAAGTCGAACAGCCTTTGTCACATCCAGCTCCAGCAGACACCTTTTGACCTCATCACTGGTGAGGTCAAATTCCTCCAAGGTTGCTTGGTTTGCCTCTTTCTCATTTAATTCAGGGACTTCTCCTTGTTCTATTGTGAAGACCTCCTGGAATCTCTTGTTGAGTTCTTCACACACCTCCTTGTCATTCTCTGTGTATCTGTTCTCCCCTTTTCTCAGATTCATCACTTGTTCCTTCACTGCTGTTTACCTCCTGATGTGGCTGTGGAACAGCTTTGGTTGGGTCTTGGCTTTACTTGCAATGTCATTTTCAAACTGTCTCTCTGCTTCCCTCCTCACTCTGAGGTACTCATTTCTGGCCCTCTGGTATCTCTCCCTGCTCTCCGGTGTTCCGTTATTTCTGTAGTTTCTCCATTTTCTCTTACGCAGTTGCTTCGCTACCTTGCATTCCTGGTTGAACCATGGGTTTTTCTGTTGTTTTTCGTTTTTCTCCTTTTGGACGGGGATAAACTTGTCTGCAGCTTCCTGGCACTTCTAGGTGACAAAATCCATCATGTTCTGCACATTCTTGTCTCTAAGTTATGTTTCCCATGGTATTCCCCTGAGAAAGTTCATCATCTCGTCATATTTTCCTCTTCGGTAAATTAGTCTTTTTCCCTCCGATCCCATCCTTGGATAGGTTATCCCTACCTCCACCAAGTATTCAAAAGTCAGTACACTGTGGTCACTCATTCCTATGGGGGCTTCAGCTTTGACTTCCCTTATTTCTGACTCATTCAGGGTGAATATCAAGTCGAGTCTAGCTGGTTCATCATTGCCTCTCACTCTTGTGGGTTTCCTAACATGCTGACTCAGAAAATTCCTTGTTGCCACTTCCGAGAGTTTAGCTCTCCACGTATCTGCAACACCATGTGGGTCCCCATTCTCCCAGTCTATCTTTCCATGGTTGAAATCGCCCATGATTAAGAGTCTTGAGCTATTCCTGCAGGCAACTGAAGCTGCTCTCTCTGTTATATTAATGGTTGCCATGTTGTTCCTCTCAAACTCCTGTCTAGGTCTTCTGTCATTTAGGGGAGGGTTGTAAATAACTGCCACTATTATCTTAGGTCCACCCATTGTTATAGTTCCTGTTATGTAATCTCTGAGCCTGTCACAGTCTGGAATTTCCATCTCATCAAAACTACAGTCCTTTCTTATCAGCAGGTCCACTCCTTCACCTCCTTTCCCTTCCCTCTCTTTCCTTACTATACAGTAGTCCTTTGGAAACACAACATCTGTTATGACTCCTGACAAATTTCTTTATGTGAGTCCTATTACATTAGGGTTTTCTACTTGCGCCCTTTCTGCCAGTTCACTTGCTTTATTGCTAATCCCATCAATGTTTGAGTACATTACCATGACGCTCACTTTCTTATATCCAAGTTTTTCCATGGTCATTTCTACTTGGGTAGGCTCATCCTCCTGTGAGGTAGTTTCCAGGGAGTTCAGGGGGAGGTGGAGTGGGGGATGGAGGGCTTAGGTCTTGCTCAGGCCTGCTTGGGGCAGGAAGAAGTCCTGGGGGGGTGAGGGGGCAGGGATTGCTTGGGGAGAGGGCACGCCCTCCTGCGGTGTAGTTGATAGGGGTTTGGGGGGAGGTGGAGTGGGGGATAGAGGGCTTAGGTCTCCCCTGGGCCTACTTGGGGCAGGAAGAAGACCAGCGGCTGGGAAAGCAGGGGATACTTGGGGTAAGGGGAGAGGGAGGATTTGGGTTTTATGATGGGCATCGTGCAGGGGCAAGGAAGGGTTTGTGCTGGGGGGATAGGGGAGGCCCTATTGGGTGGTAGGCTGGGGTGTTGCAATTCCCCCTGGGATTCCTGAGTTGCTGGATTGGGGTTCCCCACTCCTCTCTGGGATTGGTGGGTTGAAGGCTGAGGTTTCCTGGCTCCCTTCCCTCTCCTTCCATCTGCTGCCCTTACTATCTCGTTCCTGGTGATATCCCTCTGAACATATATCTCTTTGTAATTCTTTGCATACCTCAGTTTGCTCTTCTTTGCTAGGATATCCTCTATGATGCTTGATCAATCTTTTTTTGTCTCTGTTGTACTGGCCAATCCGGAAAAACTGTTCTATGACTTGTTCAGCCCCTTCCATTCCTATCTCCTTTAATATCCCTGCCACTGCGGCTTTTCCTTTAGTCCCCCATTCCTCCCTTGTGGAACCCTCTTGTTCCTTCACACCTATCACTACTACAGCTCTTTTCCTTTCCATTAGCTGGCTTGTGCATCCAGCTGCCTCCTGTGAGGTTACTGCTTTCATTATAACATCCTTGACTGTGTACATAGCATCTGGGCTCTTCAGCATTTCAGCAAAGGTTGGACCAATTATTATTATTTTATTATTATTATTTTCTACCACAGACGTGGCCACACATTTACAATGCTAATCAGCATATATACACTTTCTTCTGTCCTCCATGGACAGGGTTAGAGATGTGTTAAACATATAGTTCAGGGGTTTATTGAACAATCAACCACAGAAGGTGATTCAGTGGTGTCTTAGTTAAAATGCTAAGCTAACCTACATACGTAAATACATAGGTACACAGATTTATGTATGCCCTACATAAATTGTTCGATGTGTCTTTTACAGTGTCATTAATGTGCATTTATAAAGGTGAAATGTAATTCTGATCAGCTTCCATATATACTTTATACATATACATATACATACACACACACACACATATACATACACATACATATATACACACACACATGCATTCACATATATTTGTCTCTTTTACTCTGACAGTGTGAGATAGCTGATAGAAAAACTAGTCTGAAATTAAACACTTAATCACTGAAGGTGATTAAGGTGCTTTTAAAAGTTCAGGTTATATAGTTACATCACATACATACATTGCATAATTGATACATTACATGGTTAATCTTGGGTACAAGTCCAATATATCATCAAGTGTTCCAGTACTCATAGAGTAATTACATAGTTCAGCATACCTTAGCCCAGGAGGGCGAAAGTCAGTCAATATGGGACATTCTGTTGCTTAGACTACGGAAGGCCTATTGGCCCATACGAGGCAGCTGCTATCCATATACAAAGATTAATCAAGTGTAATTGGCCTGTTATGTTGAACAGTGAACAGTTGAACAACATAAAACTCGTGTAAAAAGAAAGACACTCCATAAGTTAACAGCCCTAAACGGTGGACAGTTAAAGATCCCTCGTCCTAAAGATAGCTACATTAATCTGACTTCTTATGATCTTACCCAGGACCAACGAGACCTCTTAAATCTTGGTCTAAATTGTCAATTCATATCTAACCTAAAGATGCATCAAAAACGCCTGGAAATCGAAATACTTCTGGACGACATCTATAACCTAGAAGACAACAAAAAAGTCATCACAAATGACACACTTCAGGCTGAACTACTAGCAGAAGCGGGAAAAAACGAGGAACATATTCATCTGCAATCTTAACCCCACGACTCAAAGAAGCAGCAAAACAACTAAAAAATCTGAAAGACGTAACAATAAGAAAAGCCGACAAGACAGCAGCATATGTATTGATTCCTACCAAAGAATACATGAACAAAATTAGCGACATCCGTAGTGATGACACCAAATTTCAACGAATCACGAGGAACCCTGTGGAAGACCTTAAGCGGAAAGTAAACAAAACAATTACAGCAATCAACGCAAAGAAAGGTAGTGTGCATTTCAATAAACTTTAAGGCGACTATGGCTTAGGATATGCCTATGGCAATGTTAAGACACACAAACCAGGAAACCCACTACTCCCTATAATCAGCCAAATACCAACTCCAACCTATCACCTGGCAAAAAGACTCAATGAACTCCTAACTGCATACACTCCAAGTAAGTATAGTCTACAATCATCAGCAGATTTCCTAGAATTAATCAAATCTACTCAGCCCGATGGAATAGTTGCTTCCCTGGACGTCGAATCCCTAATTACTAACGTCCCAGTCGACACAACCATAGGAATGATACTGGACAGAGTATACAGAGACGAGAGCACCCCCAAATTAGACATACCTGAGCCACACTTGAAGAATCTTCTCGAAGCATGTACAAAGGAAGCCCCTTTCATCAGTCCACAAGGAGACATGTATTTACAAATAGACGGAGTAGCAATGGGTTCCCCCTTAGGAGTCTTATTTGCTAATTTTTATATGGGAACCATCGAAGACAGAGTCTTCAGTAGCAGACAAAAACCAACTGTATATTGCCGTTATGTAGATGACATATTCGTAACAGTAAAAGACTCAGATGAACTAATTGATCTAAAAATCCATCTAGTGAGAGAGTCAGTACTCCGATTTACACATGAAAATACTGAAAATAACAGTCTGCCATTCTTGGATGTACTAATAACAAAAACAGGAACCTCTTTAAGCACCAACGTATATAATAAGCCCACCAACAAAGGATTATGCCTGAACGGTAAAAGTGAGTGCTCCCAAAGATACAAAGCCAGTGTTCTCAATGCTTATATTCGTCGAGCGCTTGCCCACTGCTCTGAATGGAGCAACGTGAGTAGAGAGTTTGAAAGAGTAACTCAGGTATTGGTGAACAACGGATATAGCAACGCGGAAATAAACGCTGCTATAAGAAGACACTTGGACCGTTGGTATAATCCTGAACCTAGAACAGAAACCATAATACCTCCAATAAAATTATATTACAAATCAACCATGCACAGTGAACATATAAAAGAGGAAAGAATAATGAAAGAAATAATCTGTAGAGGAGTAAAAAGCATTACTCCTAACCAAAACATAAACCATTATTGGTGAACAACGGATATAGCAACGCGGAAATAAACGCTGCTATAAGACACTTGGACCGTTGGTATAATCCTGAACCTAGAACAGAAACCATAATACCTCCAATAAAATTATATTACAAATCAACCATGCACAGTGAACATATAAAAGAGGAAAGAATAATGAAAGAAATAATCTGTAGAGGAGTAAAAAGCATTACTCCTAACCAAAACATAAACCTGATAATATTCTACAAAACCAAGAAGACTTCCGAACTCCTTATCAAAAACAGCCCGGAGCCGACGGACAACCCTCCTTTTAAACTCTCAGGGGATTATGGGGGAGGCTCGGGTTGTTCGGGACCTACTTAGTGACCACTTTGCCTTGAACGTGGAATTACCACTGGGGAAAAAACAAGTCCACTTTCAAAGGAAAAGGCTACATATTAATAAAGATATGAAAAATTATTTTATTCAAAATATGGGAGATTGGTATCAACATTACATGCCGCTCTGCGTTGATAGTTTTTACGAGGACATGGTCGAGAACATAGAGAAATTAGTACAGAGGGAAAATAACGGGGGCAGGGGAAGCAAGACGCATGGACCTAAGAAATTTAAATATTCCAATGATCAGCAAGTCAAGGGGTGGGAGAGAATGCTACGGAGTGCACATAAAGAATGGTTAAAATATGGAATGAGGGATGAAGAGAAAATACAATGTTGGAAGTGGCTAGGGAATGCAGTCAGGTGAGGAAGGAGGCGCGGGACAGATACTGGCAAGACTTTGCTCAGTCCATTGGTAATACTAAGAACCTTAAAGACATATGGAGAGCAGTAAACAAAGTCAGGGGTTGTAAGACCAAATTCATTGCTCATTCAGATCCAGGGAAAGTTGCTAATGAGTTAGTAGATAAATGGGCAAGTGCTGCTGGTATGGAGTCCTTACCTGCAGACACGAGTCACCATTGAGTCATGGGAAAATATTAGAAATGGAGTAACTTTAAGTGCCTTAAATACAAGATCTATAACATGCACTGAGATAACTCACGATGAGCTACTGGATGCTATAAAAAGTGGCAGCTCTACTGCTCCGGGAAAAGATGGAGTAACGTATGACATACTTAATTATTTAGCCGGTATGAAACCTAGTCCCTTACTTGATTTGTTTAATATGAGTTATAGAGAGGGAAAGTTACCAAGAAAATGGAAAGAGGCTGTCATCATTCCTATCCCTAAGTCTAACGGAGGCTTCAGACCTGTCTCCTTAATATCCTGCTTTTGTAAAATGATGGAAAGGATTTTGTTAAATAGGCTACTCTGCCTTGTAGGTGATAACATGTCCAGTAATCTCTTTGGTTTTATCAAAGGCAAAAGTACTGCGGATTGTCTCTTAAAGTGTTTGTCTAATGTGGATGACAATTGTAGAGTTTTTGTTGATCTACAAGGAGCATTTGATAAAGCCAATGGGGAAGTAATCTTATACGAATTAGCCAATCTGGGAATAACAGGGAGATTGCTACACTGGATAAAGGATTATCTACAAGGCAGAAAAGGTCAGGTGTATTACCAGGGTTACATGTCTGAGGAACGGAGGTTTCAGTTAGGTACCCCACAAGGGAGAGTATTAAGTCCCACCTTATTCAATGTATTAATGAACAGATTAGCATCAGAGATGTATCCTCCAGGGGTCACGACGATCATATATGCTGATGACATTCTTATACAAGGCACTTCTGGGAACAAAATTCAAACTGCTCTTAACATACTTGGTACAACCTGTCACAAGTTAGGCTTAGTTATAAATGCAGATAAAACCAAATACGAGTATAGGAAACGAAGAAATATAACACTTACTCTAAATGGTGTGGAACTGAGCCGTGTTCAGAAGTACAAGTATCTGGGCATGTATGTTGGATACACATGTGAGAGTAAAAATGCTGAAATAAATCATATCAGCACCTTATGTAAAGCCCGTCTGCATCCTCTGAAAGCACTGGCTTTTTCTGGTAAAGGTGTTGGGGTACCTATCTTGCGGATGTTATACATAAGTACTGTTCTGTCCCTGATAGACTACGCAGCACCCGTATTGTCTTACACAGGCCAAGGCAGAATTCAAAAAATAGAGCTGATACAGAACGAGGCTATGAGGATTATTCTTGGATGTCAAAGAAATGCAATGATTGAAATAATGAGAATGGAATTAAATTTACAGAGTGTGTGTGATAGAGTCCGTGACATTAACACTAGAGTATCTATTCGTTTCATGCGGAGAAAAGGAGGGGATAAGCTGTTTGAGAGCGTTCAGACCTGCTTGAGTGACGTACACACTTCCAGGAAACTGAGGGAGACACGCTACACGAGGGGATTAGCTCATGACCTCAGGGAATACGACGTACTTGACTGCTGTAAACCCTCTCGACAGTGTAATATGTCTGCTCCCTGGAAAGTACAGAAAATAGACGTCGAAATTGTACCCCTCAAGGCGAAAAAGATTCATCATGAACCGGGACAATTACGGTGTTTGTATGGAAGCATGATATCTCGGTTACCAAGAGGCAACAGTTTACATGTATATTGCGACGGGTCGGTGGCGGAGGATGGCAGGGCAGGGTGTGGTGTCCTAATAAGGGATTATACGGAGTTTGGGACTGTGGACAGGATAATTGAACTCCGGCTTAGTAATTATATATCATCCACACAAGCTGAACTGCAGGCCATTCTGGCGTGTTTGGAGGAAGTACGTCATGACGACAAAAATGTTTTTGTATTTGTCGATAGCCGAGGAGCACTGGAGTCCTTAAACAGTCGAAATCCAGTCTTCATGTCTATAGTTGAGGACTGTAAGAGAAGAATAACTGAGATACAGCTGAAAGGTTATAGTGTGAAATTCATGTGGATTCCATCTCATGTTGGAATAGTGCTCAACGAGGTGGCGGATGACTTGGCCAAACGTGCCACATCAAAACCACAAGTTGACATTGAATGTGAATTCACAATGAGACAAATAAGAAGCAAAATCAGAATTATTCAGGCACAGGCGGGAGTGGAGAGGAGAGAGATAATGTATGAGAGTAGTCAAACCATGCAACACTACATGTATGTGAGTCAAAACACCCATTTCACTTATGGTAAAAGGAGAAATGCTTGGAGTGACTCTGTGTACATGCGGCTCAGGCTTGGGTACAAATATTACTGGGAATAAGGGTTAGATGTTCATGATAATGACACGAGGTGTAAACTATGTGGTATGTTAAGGTCTCACACCCTGGCCCATTATGTTCTTGATTGTCCGTTGATTAATGTATATAGAAACACTGAGATAAGGACTGTTCCTGAACAAATAGCCTGGATGTGTCACAACGGAAAGGTTGATGATATTCTTGAGAGATATAAGAATTTTGCATCAAGATTGTAATATTTTGTTGAATTATCTGCATGTCTCTTGCAAATTGTCTATACAGTATACCTAGGTCATAAAAGTATTTGTGTGTACGTCTGATAACATACTCCTTGTGAAGGAGGAAATGTATATGTTTACCTCTCAGAATGTTTGGCAATATGTTTATTTGTGATGTGTGTCTATTTATATATTAACACGTTGTACTGAATGGGGTGAGAATAGCTTGAGCTACCTCATCCCTTTGTGTGTATTTTACCTCAATAAACTTATTTCAATTTCAATTTCAATTTCAACCCTCTACAGCAGTCAAGCGTTGTATACATGTACACTTGTCCCCACGAAGGATGTAACCTTCAATCTAAGTACATAGGTATGACGTCGACCAAGCTGACGAGGCGTTTGACATGCCAGCTTCAATCCGGTGCCCCCAGGAATCACATGAGACAAGCCCATGACATCACCCTAACAAGAGAAATGTTGAACAAAAATACCTGTACAATAGACAAAACCCAAGATGAAAGAAGATTACAAATTCTTGAAGCAATTCACATAAGAATAGAACAACCTACCATGAACACCCAAATCACGGAACTATTTACTCGACACACCATGAGAGTAAACTAACATATATATTATATATATATATATATATATATATATATATATATATATATATATATATATATATATATATATATATATATATATATATATATATACATTATCATGATATTTGGGTGTTCATGGTAGGTTCTCTCTCTCTCTCTCTCTCTCTCTCTCTCTCTCTCTCTCTATATATATATATATATATATATATATATATATATATATATATATATATATATATATATATATATATATAAATATATATATATATATATATATATATATATATATATATATATATATATATATATATATATATATGTCGTACCTAGTAGCCAGAACGCACTTCTCAGCCTACTATGCAAGGCCCGATTTGCCTAATAAGCCAAGTTTTCAGGAATTAATGTTTTTTCGACTACCTAACCTACCTAACCTAACCTAACATAACTTTTTCGGCTACCTAATAACCTAACGTATAAAGATAGGTTAGGTTAGGTTAGGTAGGGTTGGTTAGGTTCGGTCATATATCTACGTTAATTTTAATTCCAATAAAATAAAATTGATCTCATACATAATGAAATGGGTAGCTTTATCATTTCATAAGAAAAAATTTGAGAAAATATATTAATTCAGGAAAACTTGGCTTATTAGGCAAATCGGGCCTTGCATAGTTGGCTGAGAAGTGCGTTCTGGCTACTAGGTACGACATATATATATATATATATATATAGGGAGTACCACCTCTAGCTGGAAGAAGGGGGACCCATAGCCTCGGAGGAAACCATGTATAACGCATTAGAGGGAATGTTTAGATCCCCTCCAATACAGTTTCTGTGTGCTTGTAACCATCAAATGCATAATAAAGCACAAATATATATATATATATATATATATATATATATATATATATATATATATATATATATATATATATATATATATATATATATATATATATATATATATATATATATATATATATATATATATATATATATCTTCCTGATAACTACTCAAATGCTGAAGCCTACGTTTCTGCCAAAGATCTCTACTCCGGTCGTCGTAATGCAGCTGGTATATATATATATATATATATATATATGTCGTACCTAGTAGCCAGAATGCACTTCTCGGCCTACTATGCAAGGCCCGATTTGCCTAATAAGCCTAGTTTTCCTGAATTAATATATTTTCTCTATTTTTTTTCTTACGAAATGATAAAGCTACCCATTTCATTATGTATGAGGTCAATTTTTTTTACTGGAGTTAAAATTAACGTAGATATACGACCAAACCTAACCAACCCTACCTAACCTAACCTAACCTATCTTTATAGGTTAGGTTAGGTTAGGTAGCCAAAAAAGCTAGGTTAGGTTAGGTTAGGTAGGTTAGATCGTCGAAAAACAAGTAATTCATGAAAACTTGGCTTATTAGGCAAATTGGGCCTTGCATAGTAGGCTGAGAAGTGCGTTCTGGCTACTAGGTACGACATATATATATATATATATATATATATATATATATATATATATATATATATATATATATATATATATATATATATATATATATATATATATATATATATATATATATATATATATATATATATATATATATATATATTTATATATGTCGTACCTAGTAGCCAGAATGCACTTCTCAGCCTACTATGCAAGGCCCAATTTGCCTAATAAGCCAAGTTTTAAAGAATCAATTGTTTTTCGACTACCTAACCTACCTAACCTAACCTAACCTAACTTTTTCGGCTACCTAACCTAATCTAACCTATAAAGATAGGTTAGGTTAGGTTAGGTAGGGTTGGTTAGGTTCGGTCATATATCTACGTAAATTTTAACTCTAATAAAAAAAAATTGACCTCATACATAATGAAATGGGTAGCTTTATCATTTCACAAGAAAAAAAATTGAGAAAATATATTAATTCAGGAAAACTTGGCTTATTGGCCAAATTGGGCCTTGCATAGTAGGCCGAGAAGTGCATTATGGCTACTAGGTACGACATATATATATATATATATATATATATATATATATATATATATATATATATATATATATATATATATATATATATATATATATATATATATATATATATATGTCGTACCTAGTAGCCAGAACTCACTTCTCAGCCTACAATTCAAGGCCCGATTTGCCTAATAAGCCAAGTTTTCCTGAATTAATATATTTACTATAATTTTTTTCTTATGAAATGATAAAGCTACCCTTTTCACTATGTATGAGGTCATTTTTTTTTTATTGGAGTTAAAATTAACGTAGATATATGACCGAACCTAACCAACCCTACCTAACCTAACCTAACATATATATATAGGTAAGGTTAGGTTAGGTAGCCAAAAAAAGCTAGGTTAGGTTAGGTTAGGTAGGTTAGGTAGACGAAAAAACATTAATTCATGAAAACTTGGCTTATTAGGCAAATCGGGCCTTGAATAGTAGGCTGTGAAGTGCGTTCTGGCTATTAGGTACGACATATATATATATATATATATATATATATATATATATATATATATATGTCGTACCTAATAGCCAGAACGCACTTCTCAGCCTACTATTCAAGGCCTGATTTGCCTAATAAGCCAAGTTTTCATGAATTAATGTTTTTTCGTCTACCTAACCTACCTAACCTAACCTAACCTAGCTTTTTTTGGCTACCTAACCTAACCTTACCTATAAATATAGGTTAGGTTAGGTTAGGTAGGGTTGGTTAGGTTCGGTCATATATCTACGTTAATTTTAACTCCAATAAAAAAAATTGACCTCATACATAGAGAAAAGGGTTGCTTTATCATTTCATAAGAAAAAAATTATAGTAAATATATTAATTCAGGAAAACTTGGCTTATTAGGCAAATCGGGCCTTGAATAGTAGGCTGAGAAGTGAGTTCTGGCTACTAGGTACGACATATATATATATATATATATATGTCGTACCTAGTAGCCAGAACGCACTTGTCAGCCTACTATGCAAGGCCAAATTTGCCTAATAAGCCAAGTTTTCCTGAATTAATATATTTTCTCAAATTTTTTTCTTATGAAAAGATAAAGCTACCCATTTCATTATATATGTGGTCAATTTTTTTTTATTGTAGTTAAAATTAACGTAGATATATGACCGAACCTAGCCAACCCTACCTAACCTAACCTAACCTATCTTTATAGGTTAGGTTAGGTTAGGTAGCCAAAAAAGTTAGGTTAGGTTAGGTTAGGTAGGTTAGGTCGACGAAAAACAATTAATTCATGAAAACTTGGCTTATTAGGCAAATCGGGCCTTGCATAGTAGGCTGAGAAGTGCGTTCTGGCTACTAGGTACGAAATATATATATATATATATATATATATATATATATATATATATATATATATATATATATATATATATATATATATATATATATATATATATATATATATATGTCGTACCTAGTAGCCAGAACGCACTTTTCAGCCTACTATACAAGGCCCGATTTGCCTAATAAGCCAAGTTTTCCTGAATTAATATATTTTCTCTAATTTATTTCTTATTAAATGATGAAGCTACCGATTTCATTATGTATCAGGTCAATTTTTTTTATTGGAGTTAAAATTAACGTAGTTATAAGACCGAACCTAACCAACCCTACCTAACCTAACCTAACCTAACCTATCTTTATAGGTTAGGTTAGGTTAGGTAGCCGAAAAAGTTAGGTTAGGTTAGGTTAGGTAGGTTAGGTAGTCGAAAAACAATTAATTCATGAAAACTTGGCTTATTGGGCAAATCGGGCCTTGCATAGTAGGCTGAGAAGTGCGTTCTGGCTACTAGGTACGACATATATATATATATATATATATATATATATATATATATATATATATATATATATATTTAACTGAAAACTCACACCCCAGAAGTGACTCGAACCCATTCTGCCAGGAGCAACGCAACAGGTATGTACATGGATGCCTTAATCCGCTTGACCATCACGACCGGACATAAGGAAGTGATAGCCGAAGCTATTTGAACCACTTCCCTGCCGGCACTCGGATGGTAATCTTGGGCATAGCATTTTATCAAATCACCTCATTCTTTGGGGCACACGTGAGAAACACAAATGCGAACAAGCCTGAATGGTCCCTAGGACAATATGCAACTGAAAACTCACACCCCAGAAGTGACTCGAACCCATACTGCCAGGAGCAACGCAACTGGTATGTACAGGGACGCCTTAATCCGCTTGACCATCACGACCGGACATAAGGAAGTGATAGCCGAAGCTATTTGAACCACTTCTCCGCCGGCACTCGGATGGTAATCTTGGGCATAGCATTTTATCAAATCACCTCATTCTTTGGGGCACACGTGAGGAACACAAATGCGAACAAGCCTGAATGGTCCCCAGGAAAATATGCAACTGAAAACTCACACCCCAGAAGTGACTCGAACCCATACTCCCAGGAGCAACGCAACTGGTATGTACAGGGACGCCTTAATCCGCTTGACCATCACGACCGGACATAAGGAAGTGATAGCCGAAGCTATTTGAACCACTTCCCCGCCGGCACTCGGATGGTAATCTTGGGCATAGCATTTTATCAAATCACCTCATTCTTAGGGGCACACGTGAGGAACACAAATGCGAACAAGCCTGAATAGTCCCCAGGACAATATGCAACTGAAAACTCACACCCCATAAGTGACTCGAACCCATACTGCCAGGAGCAACGCAACTGGTATGTACAGGGACGCCTTAATCCGCTTGACCATCACGACCGGACATAAGGAAGTGATATCCGAAGCTATTTGAACCACTTCTTGCCGGCACTCGGATGGTAATCTTGGGCATAGCATTTTATCAAATCACCTCATTCTTTGGGGCACACGTGAGGAACACAAATGTGAACAAGCCTGAATGGTCCCCAGGACAATATGCAACTGAAAACTCACACCCCAGAAGTGACTCGAACCCATACTGCCAGGAGCAATGCAACTGGTATGTACAGGGACGCCTTAATCCGCTTGACCATCACGACCGGACATAAGGAAGTGATATCCGAAGCTATTTGAACCACTTCTTGCCGGCACTCGGATGGTAATCTTGGGCATAGCATTTTATCAAATCACCTCATTCTTTGGGGCACACGTGAGGAACACAAATGCGAACAAGCCTGAATGGTCCCCAGGACAATATGCAACTGAAAACTCACACCCCAGAAGTGACTCGAACCCATACTGCCAGGAGCAGTAGGCTTGTTCGCATATATATATATATATATATATATATATATATATATATATATATATATATATATATATATATATATATATGTATATATATATATATATATATATATATATATATATATATATATATATATATATATATATATATATTCTTGTTCAACATTTCTCTTGTTAGAGTAATGTCATGGGCTTGTCTCATGTGATTCCTAGGGGCACCAGATTGAAGATGGCATCTTCAACTTGAAGATGGCATCTTTGCCATCTTCAATCTGGTGCCCCTAGGAATCACATGAGACAAGCCCATGGCATTACTCTAACAAGAGAAATGTTGAACAAGAATACTTGCATAATAGACAAAACCCAAGATTCAAGAAGATTACAAATTCTTGAGGCAATTCACATAAGAATAGAGCGACCTACCATGAACACCCAAATCACGGAACTATTTACTCTACCCACCATGAGAGTAAGGACAAGACAAGAACATATCGATGCCAACACAGAAGACAATGTCCAACATAACAGGCCAATTACACTGGATTAATCTTTGTGTTTAGATAGGAGATGCCTCGTATGGGCCAATAAGCCTTCAGCAGCCCCTATGTTTATCCCTTATGTATCCCCCATGTTTTCACCTTCATTGTATTATCACCTGACCTAATGCGGGTATAAAATCAACTAGTATTGTAAGATCTGTTCACTTGAGAATGAACCATGGAGGTTCGAAACGTCGTGCAAATTATACAAATAAGTGTAATACACTCTATAGTAAATCACTTCTTTTCTTCACCTTAAAAGTACGAAAATGAGTTTTGGAGAACTCCTATTTCAATTAAGCCCTGATGCTAAGAAAATAGTTAGAGGGATAGAAGCCCTAAACCAGAAAATAATAAATACAGAATATGCGGTCATATTCAATGAAACATGTTTGAAAGAAAACCTGCTGCCAGTATACACCAATATATATATATATATATATATATATATATATATATATGTCGTACCTAGTAGCCAGAACTCACTTCTCAGCCTACTATTCAAGGCCCGATTTGCCTAATAAGCTAAGTTTTCCTGAATTAATATATTTACTATAATTTTTTTCTTATGAAATGATAAAGCAACCCTTTTCTCTATGTATGAGGTCAATTTTTTTTTATTGGAGTTAAAATTAACGTAGATATATGACCGAACCTAACCAACCCTACCTAACCTAACCTAACCTATATTTATAGGTAAGGTTAGGTTAGGTAGCCAAAAAAAGCTAGGTTAGGTTAGGTTAGGTAGGTTAGGTAGACGAAAAAACATTAATTCATGAAAACTTGGCTTATTAGGCAAATCGGGCCTTGAATAGTTGGCTGAGAAGTGCGTTCTGGCTATTAGGTACGACATATATATATATATATATATATATATATATATATATATATATATATATATATATATATATATATATATATATATATATATATATATATATATATATAATAAAATTTGTGAGTTTACCACCTCTGGTGCCAATGTGGGGACCCATAGCCTCGGAGAAGAAAATAAAAAGTATTCAGAGGAGACCTTGTGGTCTCTCACTGAACACTAAAATTATCTTCTCCTACCACCCCCATTCTTTTGTATGTACACATATATATTTGCTTTATTTGAACCTTGTTACAAAAAAGGAGTTATATATAGGTTACAAAGATGGTTAACATAGGTTGTCGAGTTCCTCCAGCTCCTCAGATGGCGGGCAGGAACCCTGGATGCAGTGCGCATTTCCCCTCTGTATCGCCACGCTAAGGCGCTGGAAAAGAAAGCTGGCAGCTCTAGGGTCCCTTGTTGTTTCAATGAGCCTAGAACCCAGTTCCTTCAAAAATCTGGTAACACTTTTACCCCAGGCGCCGAGTGTCTCAGAAGCATTGGGGACAAAATTGTAGTGGTGATCCAGTTCTCTATACTTACGGAATTTGGCTGCATCCCTGTGGGTGGCAGCGCCACCTGGTTGTGCAACACTGAGGTTAATGTAGGTGTTAGCCAGGGTTGATACGCACGTGTAGTCCCATACCAACTGCTTGCCATTCTTCCAGGGGTTCACTGTGATACCATCTGGGCAACTAATAAGAGCATCAGAGTTACGAGGCGTTAGGTAATGGGGCTCTCTTTCAGCTGGGCATCCAGCTGTGGTGAGGCTCCTCTTGATGATGTCGTTAACTTCACTGTGCCTCGAGTGCCATCCTCCTGTGCTTTGGAAGAGTAGGCCATGGTGGCCGTACCTGTCAGCCACCACCTCGCCGCAAATACACCTATATCTGGTGTGGATTGGGGCAGCAAGGCGATGGGCCACAGCAATTCGGAGGGCATGTGGTGTGAGACGCGTGCCAGTTGCCGACATTGGGGTTGCTAACAGGAAATCCCCTGCATGTGGGGCTGCTACTGCTGTGAGGCGAGCAATGTCGTGCTGTGTTGTTGCAGCACCCAGGCACTCTGCAGCAACTTGGTCTACAATGAGGCCATCCCAGCTGGATTGCTTGTGGGCTTTTGGGGATAGTGGTTGAGGTGATGGGCCTGCACGAGAGGCTCACTCTGTGGCACTGCGTGTAAAATTGTGATCATGTACACCTGCCAGCTGATGTAAGTGGGCAGGTAGAATTTCCTTCACAAGGTCGTCGGATGCTGATAAGGAGGACAGGAAGGCTAGAACAGTGATTTGCGTTGCTTTTCGAACTCCGAGGCCCCCAAGTCTTATGGGAAGAGAGGCTTGTTTCCACTGTAGGTCATCAAGAGAAAGGTTAAGGGCGTTTTCTAGCATTGATTTCAGTAACCGGTCATACTCACTTAGTTTTTGGCTACTGTAAGATGGTGAACACCTCAGAAAGTAGGTTAACCTGGTGAGGGACAGACATCTGGTGATGAGGTAGAGTGCATCATGAGCATCAAAATCCTCAATCCTCCCATCCATCCTCTTAAGGTCGGCGATTTTCTTATCAAGGACCTAATCGATGGCTTTCAACCCCAGGGGAGCTCCTAGGAGTGTGCTGTCTTCAGGTTTAGTTTTATGGATATTTGGCAGAAGACCCTCTATTCTCTCTACGATGCCCTGGTTGGAACATATTATTTCACATTTAGAAGGGTTCAGGGTGAGGCCTAAACTGCACCTTGCTCCTGGATTTTTCTGATGTCCTCCAAGAGGGAGTCTTGGGAACCAGCTAGGGTACCATCATCCAAGAACCAGATGTTAAGCTCACTGGACAGGACCTCTGTGATTTGTTTGATGACTAAGCAGAAAAGGAGAGGAGCAAGGGGGTCACCCTGTTGGACGCCTTCTCGCGAGTCAATTTCATGTTCGCCAAAAAGTAGCTTAAGGTCCATACTGTAGCATGAATGTACAAAAGGGTAGAGGGAAGGGAAATGACTATGAACCGCACGGAGACAGCATCCCTCCGCACCAAATTGAAGGCATTTTTGAAATCTAGCTTGATAAGGGCCTTTTCGTCTGTGATGTTGGCGATGAAGGCTCGAGCTGCATGGGCTGCCGCCTCACACCCTTGTGGAATGCCGAACCCGAGCTGTTTTGGCTTCAGCATGTTGGCCGCTGCATCACTAACTAGCTGCCTTTGCGACGAGACGCCGGAGAGAATTGCCCACAGCTATTGGCCTGATCCCTCCATCCTTTTTCTTTAGAGCACAGAGAGATGCTCCAAAAATGATAGGTCTTATGGTCGCTGGTATGTTGCCAGCTAGACATGTGTTGGTGAATCTGGTTAGTTCCACCAAGAGGTTCTTTGCAATGTCACCCAGTGCAGGGTTGAGCATTTGCTTGTGGTGGTTGGGTTTTAGTCCTGTGAACCCACCTGCTGATCCTGTAGGGAAGGACATGGCTGCTTTATGGACCACAGATTCAGCCACCCAGAGAGGTTCTGCTCCGGTAGCCCCCACTTGTACAATGTCGTCCTCACGCGGAGCCCTGGGTGGGTGTTTCTCCCTTAGGGCTTGAGCTGTTGCGGCATCTCTGTCGGCAATTGAGTCCTCATTGGTGATGACTCTTATTTCGCCAATAGTATTTCCTTCTTCTATTTTCTTGGTGACTGATGTTCTGATTTTTGATGTCTCGGATATGGCACTGTTGCTCTTCCTGCCGTGGGTGTTTCTCGCGCGAGTGGGAAGGCGCACCTGGTTGTCCTCCCTGGGAAAATCATTTATAGCTTTGATGACCGAGGCAGCTAAGGTCTTATCTCTCCTTGCAGGGGTGGCTAGACATATGTTGCCAAACAGTAGGAGGTTGTGCCATGCTTGGGTCGTTCCAGGAGAGTCGTTGACCTTTCTCAGGAGGGCAGATAATTTGGCTGCAGCATGGGGGCGGGCTGTTTAGGGATGTGTTGCAAGGTTCTGGCTGATGTTGCTTTGATAGCTTCTAATAAGTTTTCTGTGGGAATGAAGGTCTGGGCGGTGTTTTGCCTTACGGGCGGTGTGGGCTGTTGATTGGTGTTCTCCCTGGGAGGGCGCCCAGAACCCAAACACCTGGCTCTGTTGTAGTAATGAAGGCGCACATTATCGTCACTCAACCGGATATAACATACCCGGTCACATGTCTGACATCTGCCTTGTCTACCCCTGCTTGATGGCTCATCTTGGCTTGGAGAAACCTGGCTGTCTGTTGAGAGCTGCGACATGGGCGGGCGCTGGGCGGCGGGTGGAGACTGGAGGGTGGGCGGCGGTTGGAGGCTGGGGGAATGATCAGCTGGCCGTGGCTCTTACTACTCAGACGAGTGGTAATACATATACCACCTCTATACGAAGTGTGGGTATACACCCACTACACAATATGTGGGTATACATTGGGTGAGTGGGTGGCGTAGACACACATGGGCGCCTCCCGGGCCCTATGGGAGGGTGGCAAGGTGGCCTCGTGGGTGGGGAGGCGACGTGGTGGGGTGGGTAAGAGGGGGAGAGCTGCAGGTACTTCCCGGCCTAGGCGCAGTGTGGGGGCGGGGGTCAGGGTGACACTAACACAGGTATAATTCCCCCGTATATCACTGCACAATAATGAATGAATCACACACTTGTAATCTGACTCACTGCACGTGTGATGTACTCACAATATGATAGATATGTTGCGCCAATTATCGCTGACAACGTAACTTGTTCAACAAAACTTTCAAAAAAGAAAAACACAAAACACTATTTGGCACACGGGTAACCCCCACCTCTCTCTCCTGACCACACAATACCCCTCACTTGCCCCCCACCTCCCCTCACTATGGGAGGCCTGCAGGGTCCATCCTGGCCCCTCACTCCAGCCTCCATCACTCCACACTGCCAACCAACCTGTTTTGATAAGTTTTCACATAGATGGTACACCGTAGGCACTTCCGGCCACTCCCACGTCTGCTTGGTGTATTCACGGTGAATATGGTTGAGTCTTGGTACGGTGAGGTCAAGATGTCTCAGGGTAATGGCTGAGAAGGCAGCAGCTCCTCCGCCACACGTCCGTCCCCTAGGCCTCTCTCTCTCTCTCTCTAAATATATATATACATTATATATATATATATATATATATATATATATATATATATATATATATATATATATATATATTAAAAAGTTTCAAGGCCTTGACAATATTCTCAAACCCAGAGAAATATGGTAAACATAACACATTCTTTGGGCGAATCCTTTCACTACATACATTATTATAATATGTACGACGAGCTTTGTTACGACAAACTTCCAAAAAATTCAGTGGGTAACAAAGCTTAAGACCAATCGAATCAATATTCTTAAATTCTTCATTATTAAATATATATATATATATATATATATATATATATATATATATATATATATATATATATATATATATATATATATATGTGTGTGACAATGTCGTACCTAGTAGCCAGAACGAACTTCTCAGCCTACTATGCAAGGCCCAATTTGCCTAATAAGCCAAGTTTTCCTGAATTAATATATTTTCTCTAATTTTTTTCTTATGAAATGATGAAGCTACCCATTTCATTATGTATGAGGTCAATTTTTTTTTATTGGAGTTAAAATTAACGTAGATATATGACCGAACCTAACCAACCCTACCTAACCTAACCTAATCTATCTTTATAGGTTAGGTTAGGTTTGGAAGCCGAAAAAGTTAGGTTTGTGCAGTGTTGTTATCAGGTTTACGATATTACTACCCTAGGAGCTGTGTTGAGGGTTTAAGGGACCTCTATGATTATTCAGGGGAATTCACAGTACTTAATGAGAGCAGGCAATTGATTTGTTAATTGCCTTGCTGAGGTAAGTGTGTGCTCACAGTAGTCCTTTGCAACGGTTGCAAGATAAGGGGGGCAGTAATATTGGTATACTCTTGTTGTTGCACAACTGTGTGTCATTACTGTGTGGGCATAGTAATTAACGAGTTGCAGTAGCTGCAACCGTATGTGGACAGTGCATTTGTGTTGTTGCATGCAATTGGAGTGTGACCTATGTAACACTGGGGTTACTTTGTTTCTTTAAGTTGTGTTGAGGACTTAAGGATTCAGTGAGTTAATAATTGGGGTAATTAACTGGATAAGGGGTGCACACTTATTGTTGAGTGAGTGAGAGCTGTTATGAGAGAACAGTGTTGAGCTTGAGTGAGATACGTCTCGGGTGCAATTAATTGTCCGTGTGACAACTAATTGACCACTCTAGCTAATTATGTAATTAGCCTTCTCATCATGAATTCACGTAGTGAGAGAGGATCTGTCAGAGTCTATCAGTATTTGTGTTAACGTAATTTGCTCGGGACTAATTACCTTTCGGGGGTATAGCAATTAGTGGCTCATGATAATTAGTAGAGTAATTAACGTCTGGAGTCTTGAGGACTCAGATGACTCGGTAAAGCGAGGTCATGGGGCTAGCATAACTGGATATAATAATCATATCCTGTCTGAGGACAGTGGATTAATTGCACTCATGTTAATTAGGGTAATTAACTCATTTCCCGTGAATTCACAGTGTTTGATGAGACTTGCTTAGGTAGTGCGGAGTGAGACGTATTTATGTATGATTAATTATCGGTTCTGGTGACAGTTAATTAATTGCTCGGAGTTAATTAGGGTAATTAACGCTCAGTAAAGTAAATTTTTGACACAGACTGTTTAGAAGCTACCAAGTTAGGGTAGGCTTAGTCATCGTAACTCAATGGGGATGTAATTAGTGGTCCGTTTCACCTTAATTAAGAATTACTCACTGAATACTTGCAAGGAGTCAAGTGTGATGTAATATAAGAGAGTTTTGAGTTATTGTTAACAAGATGACTTGTGTTAAGAGAGACAAGTGTTGATGATTAACGTAGAGTACCATCATGTTGTTGTCAATGAGAGACAATTGTTTGTGATTACCGTAGTACTTTGTTGCTGACTGCTGTGATTAGTCAATTAACGTAATTAATCACATAATCAGTTTGGTAATTGATTAAGGCAATTTCTTTTGTTTATCGTCGGGTGATGAGAGTAGAGTAACTTCGGGATTACTGGAGCTGTGTCCTAGAATCCCACCTTGTCTGACTTTTTTACTGTTTACAGTGCAGCTTCTTGTAGGGAGTTGCAACGAGTGTTCACATTAGGTTGTGATAGGGGGAGTCACTGTTGGACTACCCGCCTAGTTACGGGGGTCACTCCTGTTTGGAAGGAGGACCCTTAAGCTTGTGATTAGAGTAGCTGTCAGGGAAGCCATGACACTATTGATTGCATGCTTGTGTCTTCAGTGGGCATCATTGTTCAGTTAGTTCACTTGTCAGCACGAAGTGTCAGCAGGATGGAGCCTGCTGTCATTTCTCGAGGGGCTGTTGAATAGCTGTGTTGTAATTGCCACTGGATGGACAATAACGTAACCATTCGCTGTGGTATAACTTAGTCTGTGATATTTTTTTTTTATTTGCAATATTGCGTCATCAGTGGGCACAACTGTGTTCAGGTTAGTTCAGTATGCAGCCGCACAGCAAGGGTTGCTATTTAGCTGTTTGTTATCGTGCCACTGGATGGACATTAACGTAACGTAAACTCGGTAACGTAGTAGTTAGTCTCTTGTTATTTATAAATTGTTATGTTATAGAAAACGGTCTTTGATGTCAACCCTTCAACCATTCTTTTCCACCCATGTTCTGCTTTATACGATTAAATGTTGATGTGATCTTGATATGACGGCTGTCATTGGGAAATCGAATTCCAATTCATAGCGCCACATCATATATAAATATTTGATTGTGAGAACCCGTCGGTTACCCTTTATTAGTTTTAACGTCCTGTTTAACTAGGAGGAGCCAGCGGCCTATTGTGGACAGGTTTTCACCCCCCTACTGGTGGAGGCCTGGCGGTTTGCTCCTGCTTTTCCTTTTTCTATTGGACTCATGCTTAACTGCCGTGAGCAGCCTTTAAACTTGTAGTCCACCTCCTAAGGGAGGTAGGCGTAGAAAAAAATCTCACACATAGTGTGGTGCTGTGGCCCAGGGCGAAGTAAGTCTTAACCACCTTCCAGAGAATGGTTTGGTGCCCCTGGCCCGAGAGCTTGGTAAGTCTTAACACCCACCCTGAACATGGTGTAGTGCTACTGGCCCCATATATGGGTACGTCTTAATCCCCTCCCAAAGCAAGATGTGGTGGTTCTGACCCAAGGGCAGAGTAAGTCTTAACCACTGCCTGGAGCATGCTATGATGCCCCTGGCCCTAGGGCGGGATAAGCCTTAACCCACTGGCAGGAGCATGTGTAGTGCTACTGGCCCAGGATGGGGTAAGACATAACCTAATCCCGGAGCATGGTGTGGGGCTCTTGCCTCAGAGCGGGGTAAGTCTTAACACTCACCCGGAGCATGGTCTGGTTCTCCTGGCCCCAGGCAGGAAAAGTCTTAACCCCCGCCCGGAGCATGGTGTGGTGCTCCTGGCCCAGGGCGGGGTAAGTCTTAACCCCCACCCGGAGCATGGTGTGGTGCTCCTGGCCCCAGGCAGGGAAAGTCTTAACCCCCCCCCCCCGGGGTTAAGACTTTCTCCCGGGTTTCTTCTTTTGATGGGGGGTACTTATGTATATATAGATGTTTCAAGTATTTCATCCTCAAACAGAGTTTCATATAATTTTAGGGTTGAGGATACAGTAATGTTGAGACAGGATTTCCGCCTCAAACAGTGAGGGAGTAGTAAGTGGAAAGCCCAGAGTTGTGCAGCCACTTGCTATGGAGAGCTGGTGAAGCCAGGATATGATTTGGAGCGCTACTGGGTTGTAGCAGCTTAGACCGTTGTATGGTGATGTTCAATTTTATATGTCATGAATTATGTACGTTTTCTTTGTATAATAAATGTTAGGTGGCTTTTGCCCTTGTGCTGGTGAGGTTTCCCAGAAAGGGAGAGAAAGAAAGATGGTCATGGCTGCAGATATGTGACAGTAGACACTAATTCACAAAAGGGGTATTTAGGAGATCATTCTAAACAAGGAGAGAGTGGGGAGTCATGGCAGCTCGAGTAGGGTGTGTGTACACAAGACAACGAGGCCAGTTTGGGAGCCACACCGCTAAGTAGGTGACGCTGAACCACTCCCCAAGATCAAGATGCATACAGAGTACTCTCCTGGGTAAATTACAAGCACCTAAGTGTCCATTGCTGGTCAACCGACGGTAGCGGGAGAGTGGCTGCCGAGGTTGGCTGTTTATTTCTGTCTGGGAGGTATTGAGAACGCTGTCCACCTGTATGCAAGTAACAGTCTGGTGCAATGATCAGAGATCATTTTTGGGTTTTAAAATCCACAACCAGCTCAAATACCCTTGATGTGAGACCCCTCACCCAGAACTGACCCTGTCATCCCTACCCCATTCCAACCATGTTCCCCCTTCCCCTTTCCCTCCCTGTCCCCGCTTTCCCTTCATCCCATACCCTCCCTATCCCCCCCTCCTCCTCACTCCATATCCTCTATGTCTCTCCTCCCTCCTTACCCCATTCCCTCCCTATCCCACCTTCCCTTGACCCTCCCCCCCATCCCTCACCAAGTATCCTCCGGGACCCTTTTAACCACCTCACAAATCCTCACACCAATGGAACAACTTCCTCCATCAGCAGAACGCTCACCAAGAATGGAACATGAGAATGAACAGAAGAAAGTGAGCTTCAAGGCAATGTACACTGACATAGATGGTATTATAAATAAAACAAGCGAACTTGGAGAATGGGCACTAGAAGAAAACCCAGACATAATAGCACTCACAGAAGGAAAGCTGATGAAAACCATAACAAATGCAATGTTTCCACAGGACTACTATGTAGTGAGGAAAGAGAGAAGGAAGAGGAGGAGGTGGTGTAGTTCTGCTGATAAGAAAATACTGAAGTTTTAAGGAGATGGTTATTCAGGGCTGTGAAGATTTCAGTGACTGCATAACAGGTACCATAGCAATTGGAGGAAAATAATTATAGTAGTGGTCATATATAACCCCCCCACCAAACGACAGAAGACCCAGACAGGAATATGGTAGAAACCACATGGCCACTATTAATATAATACAGAGAGCAGCTTCTGTCGCCATCAGGAACGGATCCAGACTACTAATCAAGGGAGACTTCAACCACGGAGAGATAGATTGACAGAACAGAGACCCACATGGAGAGCTAAGCTGCTGGACGTGGCAACAAGAAACTTTCTAAGCCAACACATCAAGGGACCGACAAGAATGAGAAGAGAGGATGAACCAACCATGCTTGATCTGATATTTACCCTAAATGAGTCGGATATAAGTTAAGTTGGAAGCATCCTTGGGAATGAGTGATCACAGTGTATTAATCTTTGAGTACCTGGTAGAGCTAAGATTTATCTCCCCCATATCCCCCCCCCCCAAAAAAAAAATAGGAAATAAAATGGCTGGCGTACTGAAAGGGAATTTATAAGATGAGAAAATTCCTAAGGGATATACCAGGAGACACAGAACTCAGAACTAAGTCCGTACAAAACATAATGGACTATGCCAACCAGAAGTGTCAGGAGGCTTTAAACAGGTTTATCCCGGACCAAAAGGAAAAAACCGAGAAGCAAAACAATAAACCATGGTTTAATAGGGCATATATGGAAGCAAAGGAACTGAACAAAATGGCATGTAGGAATTTTCGAAATAACAGATGATCAGAAAGCAGAGAAATTGTGCAAAGAACCAGGGACGTTAGTGTGAGAAGAGAAGCTGAGAAAATGTTTGAAAATGATATAGCTAATAAAGCCCAGAACGAACCAAACAACTCCACAGTCACATAAGGAGGAAAACAACAGTGATTAACAGGTGATTAAACGGGTGAGGACAGGTGAACATAGAATAACAAAGAGGTATGTGAAGAACTCAACAAGAAGTTCCAGGAGGTCTTCACAATAGAACGAGGCGAGGTTACTGTCCTAGGAGAGGTGCAGTAAACCGGGCGGCCTTAGAAGGGCTCGGAATTACAAGAGATGAGGTCAAGAGGCATCTGTTGGATTTTGACGTGAGAAAGGCTGTTGGCGCATGTAGAATCTCACCATTGGTATTAAAAGAGTGTGCAGAAGCACTTTGCTTGCCACTTGTCAAAGTGTATAGTAGGTCACAAGAAACGAGAGACCTACCAAATATATGGAAGACGGCTAATGTAGTCCCAATACACAAAAAGCGTGACAGACAAGAGACCTGAGTGCCTGAGGCTATCTACTTGTGGGCGGAGTTAGTTACTAGGTTCTCCAATATATACTCGGAGAGCAGAGCATCCAAAAAGCAATAGGAGCCAGCCAGCAGAGCAGAGGAGAAGACAGCCTAGCCAGGGAGGCTGTCAGCCGGCGGGGCGGGACCGTCTCTGTCAACTACAGACCATCCCCCCCTTCCTCTCTATCCAGCTATAGGGAGACACTTAGTGAGTTGAACATTAAGGTGACTTGGTCGTGTTTACAAATGTTGTGTGAGGATCATTGGCAGTCAAGTTGTAGGGTTGTAGGTCGAATTCTTGGATTATGACTCACTTTGCACTTTGTATCTTGAACATTAAATTAAATGGCTTAAATTATGATACTTATCATGAAAAATATAATTGATGAATTTATTGTTTAAATTGTCTTTAACTTTGTTCCCTAGAGTTTTTGAGTTGAGGTGAGAAAGCCTCTGTGGTTACTGGTCTCATGAGTTAATGAGTACATGATACAGTTGGAACAGACTAATAATGACATGGTAATAACATCTTTTGGTACAGACACGTTCCATTCCTTGTCTTGTAGGTACGGACAAATGGTCTTGAATGGATGGTGGCAGCATTTCGTCTTCCTTCTTCTACTCTTTTACTTCTACTATCTACTCTTCTACTTCTGCCTATCTACTCCTCTCCCTCCACCCCTCTCTAAACTCTCACTTTCAACTGACGACCCTCCTCGCTTCTCCCACCTCTACCTCCCTCACCCCAAACCCTCACTAATTACTTCATTACTCATCTTTTCCCTTTCGTTTCTCTTATATGTTTGTGGCAGTGAAATGTATTCTAGAGTTCTCTAGAGTTTCGGGTAGCTGATCAAGTTACGGCGCCTTGTAGTCCCAGCACCTAGGTAGTCAAATACCTAGGTTACAAGGTGATGTATGAGAGAGGCTGCCGTAGGAACTCTGAGAGTGCTCTAGAATAGTTAGCTAACTGAGGACGGGATAACGGACTAGAGGGAGCTGTTTCCCTCGGCCTCGTTAGTTAACTGAGGGGTGGAATAATGGACAAGAGAGAACTATTTTCCCCACCCCCCATTACAGCGGAACCAAAGAGCCAAAGCTCAACCCCCGCAAGCACAAATAGGTGAGTATATACACACACACACACACACACACTTACGTACCAGTGAGCTCAAAACTTAGTTTTTGGTCGTATGAAGGGTACAGCAACGCAGTGATAACGCAACATAGTGAATTCTTGTAACGTTGGATGAGAAAAAAATTGAAAAAGAACGAGATTGTGGCAAGACGGTGGCACCAGAGGCCTGAGAAGGGAAGAGCTTGGACCACCACGTGGGAGGACCTCTGGCGGGGATGTCAACAATTAAGGCGGACATCGCTTCATAAATCACCTAATTGTGCTGTGGGATGCTTACTTGGAGGTGAGTGCCTCTCAAAGTCAGTCATACAAGGTGTACAGTGTTTTTTATATATAGTAATTAGCTTTGAACATAAGTTAATTAAAATACAAAAAGTAGATCAAGAGCCTCAGTTTGGTACTAGTTTTCTCACACCTGTGTGTTACATTACACCGCCACTGACTAGACCTACCCCCCCCCCCTCACTTCACCATAACACGCCAGTGTAAACACACACACACACACACGCACGCACAAACCAGCCTACCGTCAACCTCACCCCTCACCCCAGGGACTGACCCTCCATTCCTCACCCCCCTGATTATCCTCCTTCCTTTCCCCCCCCTTCCCTCTCTTCCTCAATCTCCCTCACTCTCTTTCACTCCCCTTCACTCCCCCTCTCCCTTTCACTCCCTCTCCCTCCATCCCTCCACCAGTTAACCCAACCCCCCCACCGTGCCAGCCCCACAATAAACACACACACACACATGCACACAAAGGCACACACAGACACACACACATACACACACACACACACACACACACAGGTCAAGCGGGATGGTAAGACAACAGAATGAAGCTGGAGGAGAGGGACTGGACGAGTCATTCATGGAGATGATGGCTATGGCATGGAAGGAAGTCAGTGGGGAATTAAAGGACCTGAGGGAAACTATATGTAAGCTGCAGATAGAACTAAGCGCAAGAGGAGATAAAACGCCTAAAAACAGGCCCTCCTCAGACTCTGGTCCAGGGGACCAACCCCCAGGTACCAGGAGATGTAGCAATGGCAGGAACCACAACAATTGGCCCAACCTTTGCTGAAATGCTGAAGAGCCCAGGAGCAATGTCCACAGTCAAGGAAGTTGTAATGAAAGCAGTAACCTCACAGGAGGCAGCTAGATGCACAAGCCAGCTAATGGAAAGGAAAAGAGCTGTAGTAGTGGTAGTTGTGAAGGAACAAGACGGCACCACAAGGGTGGAATCAAGGAATAAAGACAAAGCTGAAGTGGCAGGGATATTAAAGGAGATAGGAATGAAAGGGGATGAACGAGACATAAACCAGTTTTTCCGGATTGGCCAGTACAACAGAGACAAAAAGAGATTGATCAAGGTAGTATTCAAGATTGAGAACATCCTAGTAAAGAAGAGCAAATTGAGGTATGCAAAGAACTACAAAGAGGTATATGTTCAGAGGGACATGACCAGAGACGAGATAGTAAGGGCAGTAGATGCAAGGAAAAGGCGCAAGGAGAGGGAAGGGAGCCAGGGAACCTCAGCCCCCAACCCAGCAATCCCAGAGGGGAATGGGGAGCCCAAATCCAGCAACCCAGGAACCCCAGGGGGAATGCAACACCCCAACCCACCACCCAATAGGGCCCCTCCCTACCCTTCAGCACAAACCCTTCCTTGCCCCTGCACAATGCCCATCAGGAAACCCAAATCCTCCCCCTCCCCTTACCCCAAGTAGCCCCTGCTTTCCCAGCCCCTGGTCTTCTCCCTGCCCCAAGCAGGCCTGAGCAAGACCAAAGCCCTCTATCCCCCACTCCATCTCCCTCCAAACCCCTGTCAACTACACTGCAGGAGGGCGTGCCCTTTCCCCAAGCAATCCCTGCTCTCTCACCCCCAGGACTTCTTCCTGCCTCAAGCAGGCCTGAGGAAGACCTAAGCCCTCCTTCCCCCACTCCACCTCCCCCTGAACCCCTGGAAACTACCTCACAGGAGGAGGAGCCAACCCAAGTAGCAATGACCATAGAACAACTTCCTACACTTGTGGGGAGTGAGGGTGAAATTGGATATAAGAAAGTGAGCTTCAAGGTAATGTACTCAAACATTGATGGGATTACCAATAAAGCAAGTGAACTGACAGAAAGGGTGCAAGAAGAAAACCCTGATGTAATAGGACTAACGGAAACAAAATTGTCAGGAGTCATAACAGATGCTGTGTTTCCATAGGACTACTATATAGTAAGGAAAAAGAGGGAAGGGAGAGGAGGTGGAGGAGTGGCCCTGCTGATAAGGAAGGACTGGAGTTTTGATGAGATGGAAATTCCGGGCTGTGATGGATTCAGAGATTATATAACAGGAACTATAACAATGGGTGGACCTAAGATAATAGTGGCAGTCATTTACAACCCTCCCCTAAATGACAGAAGACCTAGACAGGAGTTTGATAGGGACAACATGGCAACCATTAATATAATAGAGAGAGCAGCTTCAATTGCCTGCAGGAATGGCTCCAGACTCTTAATCATGGGCGATTTCAACCATGGAAAGATAGACTGGGAGAATGGGGACCCACATGGTGGTGCAGATACGTGGAGAGCTAAACTCTTGGAAGTGGCAACAAGGAATTTTCTGAGCCAGCATGTCAAGGAACCCACAAGAGTGAGAGGCAATGATGAACCAGCTAGACTCGACTTGATATTCACCCTGAATGAGTCAGAAATAAGGGAAGTCAAAGTTGAAGTCCCCATAGGAAAGAGTGACCACAGTGTACTGACTTTTGAGTACTTGGTGGAGGTAGGGATAACCTATCCAAGGATGGGAGTAGAGGGAAAAAGACTGAATTACCGAAGAGGAAAATATGACGAGATGAGGAGCTTCCTCAGGGGAATACCATGGGAAACAGAACTTAGAGACAAAAATGTGCAGGTCATGATGGATTTTGTCACCCAGAAGTGCCAGGAAGCTGCAGACAGGTTTATCCCCGTCCAAAAGGAGAAAAACGAAAAACAACAGAAAAACCCATGGTTCAACCAGGAATGCAAGGTAGCGAAGCAACTGAGTAAAAGAACATGGAGAAACTACAGAAATAACAGAACACCAGAGAGCAGGGAGAGATACCAGAGGGCCAGAAATGAGTACCTCAGAGTGAGGAGGGAAGCAGAGAGACAGTTTGAAAATGACATCGCGAGTAAAGCCAAGACCCAACCAAAGCTGCTCCACAGCCACATCAGGAGGAAAACAGCAGTGAAGGAACAAGTGATGAAGCTACGAAAAGCAGAGAACAGATACACAGAGAATGACAAGGAGGTGTGTGAAGAACTCAACAAGAGATTCCAGGAGGTCTTCACAATAGAACAAGGAGAAGCCCCTGCACTAAATGAGGTGGTGGCAAACCAAGCAACCTTGGAGGAATTTGACCTCACCAGTGATGAGGTCAAAAGGTGTCTGCTGGAGCTGGATGTGACAAAGGCTGTTCGGCCTGACAGAATCTCACCATGGATACTAAAGGAAAGTGCAGAAGCACTAAGTGTGCCACTCTCTATGGTGTATAACAGGTCACTGGAATCATGAGACTTACCAGAAAGTTGGAAGACAGCTAACGTGGTCCCAATATACAAAAAGGGTGACAGGCAAGAGGCACTGAATTACAAGCCAGTTTCCTTAACTTGTATACCATGCAAGGTGATGGAGAAGATCGTGAGGAAAAGGCTCGTAGAGCATCTGGAGGGAAATAACTTTGTAACGCACCACCAACATGGGTTCAGGGATGGTAAATCGTGCCTCACAGGTTTAATAGAATTTTATAACCAGGCAACAAAAATTAGGCAGGAAAGAGAAGGGTGGGCCGACTGCATTTTCCTGGATTGCCAAAAAGCCTTTGACACAGTACCCCATAAAAGGCTGTTAAAAAAGTTGGAGCAACAGGCAGGAGTAAAAGGGAAGGTGCTCCAGTGGATAAGGGAGTACTTAAGCAACTGGAAACAGCGAGTAACAGGGAGGGGGGAGACATCAGAGTGGTGAGATGTCACCAGCGGAGTCCCACAGGGATCAGTACTTGGACCCATCCTGTTTCTAATATATGTGAACGATCTTCCGGAGGGTATAGACTCATTCCTCTCAATGTTTGCAGATGATGCAAAAAATATGAGAAGAATCAACACGGATGAAGATAGACAGAGACTACAGGATGACCTGGATAAACTGAAGGAATGGTCTAGAAAATGGCTGCTAAAGTTGAACTCGGGAAAGTGTAAGGTGATGAAATTAGGCGAAGGGAGCAGGAGGTTGAACACAACGTATCATCTGGGAGGTGAAATCCTGCAAGAGTCAAAAAGAAGAGAAAGACCTGGGGGTTGATATCACACCGAACCTGTCCCCAGAGGCCCACATCAAAAGAATATCATCAGCAGCATATGCTAGACTGGCCAACATAAGAACTGCCTTTAGAAACTTGTGTAAGGAATCTTTCAGAACCCTGTATACCAATTATGTAAGACCAATCCTGGAGTATGCAGCTCCAGCCTGGAGTCCATACCTAGTTAAACACAAGACAAAGTTAGAGAAGATTCAGCGGTATGCCACCAGGCCCGTCCCGGAACTGAGAGGATTGAGCTACGAGGAAAGGCTAAAGGAGCTGAACCTCACATCCCTGGAAAACAGAAGAGTAAGGGGAGACATGATAACCACCTACAAAATTCTCAGGGGAATTGACAGGGTGGACAAAGACAAACTCTTCAGCACGGGTGGGACACGAACAAGGGGACACAGGTGGAAACTTAGTACCCAGATGAGCCACAGAGACGTTTGAAAGAATTTTTTCAGTGTCAGAGTAGTTAATAAATGGAATGCACTAGGAAGTGATGTGGTGGAGGCTGACTCCATACACAGTTTCAAATGTAGATATGATAGAGCCCAGTAGGCTCAGGAATCTGTACACCAGTTGATTGACAGCTGAGAGGCGGGACCAAAGAGCCAAAGCTCAACCCCCGCATGCACAATTAGGTGAGTACAATTAGGTGAGTAGACACACACACACACACACACACACACGCACACACACACACACACACACACACACACACACACATATATACACATACACACCATATATGGGTTTCCCTCTTTGCCCTGATCTTGCCAACTCTACGTGGAACACTTCGAAACTGTTCTTCTTCTTCTTCCTTCTATAGATACTCGTCCCTCTCTCTGGCTTCGCTATGTTGATAACATTTTGCTTCATGGCCTCATGACCTTAGTCTTTTCCATCCTTTCCTCTCCTCTCGTAACAGTCTGGCTCCTTCCATCCATTTCAAAGTTGAATGGGAATCAAATTCCCTCCTTCCTTTTCTTGACGGGGCCTCCCCAGCCTGGCCTCCCCAGCCTGACCTCCCCAGCCTGGCCTCCCAAGCCCGTCCTACCCAGCCTGGCCTCCCCTGCCTGGCCTACCAAGTTTGGCGTCCTCAGCCTGTCCCCCCAAGCCTGGCCTCCCAAGTCATTCTACCTAAGCCTGGCCTCCCCAGCCTGTCCTCCCCAGTCTGGCCTCCCCAGCCTGCCCTCCCCCGCCTGGCCTCCCCAGCCTGGCCTCCCCCGCCTGGCCTCCCCAGCCTGGCATCCCCCGCCTGGCCTCCCCAGCCTGGCCTCCCCAGCCTGGCCTCCCAAGCCTGCCCTTCCCAGCCTGGCCTCCCAAGCCTGCCCTCCAAAGTATGTCCTTCCAAGCCTGTCCTCCCCAGCCTGGCCTCCCCAGCAAGGCTTTCCGAGCCTGATCTACCCAGCTTTGCCTCTCTAGTGTGACCTCCCACGCATGTCCTCCCCAGCCTGGTCTCCACAGCCTGGCGTCCCCAGCCAGGCCTCCACAGCCTGGCGTCCCCAGCCTGGCCTCCACAGCCTGGTCTCCACAGCCTGGCGTCCTCAGCCTGTTCACCCCAGCCTGGCCTCCACAGCCTGGCCTCCACAGCCTGGCCTCCACAGCCTGGCCTCCACAGCCTGGCCTCCACAGCCTGGCCTCCACAGCCTGCAGCGCTGATTATTTTTAAACACTATTTCCTATTCAACTTAATACTTGGCGCTGCTCCCAATAATATGGTGGTGGTAGAATATTGTGGTGGTAGAATATGGTGGTGGCAGAATAGGGTGGTGGTAGAATATGGTGGTGGTAGAATATGGTGGTGGTAGAATATGGTGGTGGTAGAATATGGTGGTGGCAGAATATGGTGGTGGTAGAATATGGTGGTGGTAGAATATGGTGGTGGTAGAATATGGTGGTGGTAGAATATTGTGGTGGCAGAATATGGTGGTGGCAGAATATGGTGGTGGTAGAATATGGTGGTGGTAGAATATGGTGGTGGTAGAATATGGTGGTGGTAGAATATGGTGGTGGTAGAATATGGTGGTGGCAGAATAAGGTGGTGGCAGAATATGGTGGTGGCAGAATATGGTGGTGGTAGAATATTGTGATGGTAGAATATGGTGGTGGTAGAATATTGTGGTGGTAGAATATGGTGGTGGTAGAATATGGTGGTGGTAGAATATTGTGGTGGCAGAATATGGTGGTGGTAGAATATTGTGGGTGTAGAATATTGTGATGGTAGAATATGGTGGTGGTAGAATATGGTGGTGGTAGAATATGGTGGTGGTAGAATATGGTGGTGGCAGAATATTGTGATGGTAGAATATGGTGGTGTCAGAATATGGTGGTTGTAGAATATGGTGGTGGTAAAATATGGTGGTTGTAGAATATGGTGGTTGCAGAATATGGTGGTGGTAGAATATGGTGGTGGCAGAATATGGTGATGGTAAAATATGGTGGTTGTAGAATATGGTGGTGGTAGAATATGGTGGTGGTAGAATATTGTGATGGTAGAATATGGTGGTGGCAGAATATGGTGGTGGCAGAATATGGTGGTGGTAAAATATGGTGGTTGTAGAATATGGTGATGGTAGAATATGGTGGTGGCAGAATATGGTGGTGGTAGAATATGGTGGTGGTGGTAAAATATTGTGGTGGTAGCATATGGTGGTGGTAGAATATGGTGGTGGTGGTAGAATATAGTGGTGGTGGTAGAATATTGTGGTGGTAACATATGGTGGTGGTGGAATAATATGGTAGTGGTAGAATATTGTTATGGTAGAATATTGTTATGGTAGAATATGGTGGTAGTAGAATATGGTGGTGGTAGAATATGGTGGGGGTAGAATATTGTGGGTGTAGAATATAGTGAGTGTAGAATATGGTGGTGGTAGAATATGGTGGATATAGAATATGGTGGTGGTAGAATATGGTGGGGGTAGAATATGGTGGGGGTAGAATATTGTGGGTGTAGAATATTGTGGGTGTAGAATATTGTGGGTGTAGAATATTGTGGGTGTAGAATGTGGTGGTGGTAAAATATGGCGGTGGTAGAATATGGTGGTGGTAGAATATGGTGGTGGCAGAATATGGTGGTGGTATAATACGGTTGTTGTAGAAGATGGTAGTGGTTGAATATAGTGTTGGTAGAATATATTGTGGTAGAATATGGTGGTGGTAGAATTTGGTGGTGGTAGAACATGGTCGTGCTAGAATATCGTGGGTGTAGAACATTGTGGTGATAGAATATGGTGGTTGTAAAATATGGTGGTGGTGGTAAAATATTGTGGTGGTAGCATATGGTCGTGGTAGAATATGGTGGTGGTGGTAGAATATGGTGGTGGAATAATATGGTAGTTGTACAATATTGTTATGGTAGAATATGGTGGTGGTAGAATATGGTGGGTGTAGAATATTTTGGGTGTAGAATATGGTGGTGGTAGAATATGGTGGTGGTTGAATGTAGTGTTGGTAGAATATAGTGTGATAGAATATGGTGGTGGTAGAATATTGTGGGTGTAGAATATTGTGGGTGTAGAATATTGTGGTGATAGAATATGGTGGTGGTAGAATATGGTGGTTGTAGAATAGGGTGGTGGCAGAATATCGTGGTGGTAGAATATGGTGGTGGTAGAATATTGTGAGTGAAGAATATTGTGGTAGTAAAATATTGTGGTGGTAGCATATGGTAGTGGTAGAATATGGAGGTGGTAGAATATGGTGGTGGTAGAGTATTGTGGGTGTAGAATATGGTAGTGGTAGAATATGGTGGTGGTAGAATATGGTGGTGGTAGAAAATGGTGGTGGTAGAATATGGTGGTGGTGGTAGAATATGGTGGTGGAATAATATGGTAGTTGTACAATATTGTTATGGTAGAATATGGTGGTGGTAGAATATGGTGGGTGTAGAATATGGTGGGTGTAGAATATGGTGGTGGTAGAATATGGTGGTGGTTGAATATAGTGTTGGTAGAATATAGTGTGATAGAATATGGTGGTGGTAGAATATTGTGGGTGTAGAATATTGTGGGTGTAGAATATTGTGGTGATAGAATATGGTGGTGGTAGAATATGGTGGTTGTAGAATAGGGTGGTGGCAGAATACCGTGGTGGTAGAATATGGTGGTGGTAGAATATGGTGGTGGTAGAATATTGTGAGTGAAGAATATTGTGGTAGTAAAATATTGTGGTGGTAGCATATGGTAGTGGTTGAATATGGTGGTGGTAGAATATGGTGGTGGTAGAATATTGTGGGTGTAGAATATGGTAGTGGTAGAATATGGTGGTGGTAGAATATGGTGGTGGTAGAATATGGTGGTGGTAGAAAATGGTGGTGGTAGAATATGGTGGTGGTGGTAGAATATGGTGGTGGAATAATATGGTAGTTGTACAATATTGTTATGGTAGAATATGGTGGTGGTAGAATATGGTGGGTGTAGAATATGGTGGGTTTAGAATATGGTGGTGGTAGAATATGGTGGTGGTTGAATATAGTGTTGGTAGAATATGGTGGTGGTAGAATAATGTGGGTGTAGAATATTGTGGTGATAGAATATGGTGGTGGTAGAATATGGTGGTTGTAGAATAGGGTGGTGGTAGAATATGGTGGGTGTAGAATATGGTAGTGGTAGAATATGGTAGTGGTAGAATATGGTGGTGGTAGAATATGGTGGTGGTAGAATATGGTGGTGGTGGTAGAATATGGTGGTGGAATAATATGGTAGTTGTACAATATTGTTATGGTAGAATATGTTGGTGGTAGAATATGGTGGGTGTAGAATATGGTGGTGGTAGAATATGGTGGTGGTAGAATATGGTGGGTGTAGAATATGGTGGTGGTAGAATAAGGTGGTGGAATAATATTGTAGTTGTACAATATTGTTATGGTAGAATATGTTGGTGGTAGAATATGGTGGGTGTAGAATATGGTGGTGGTAGAATATGGTGGTGGTAGAATATGGTGGGTGTAGAATATGGTGCTGGTAGAATATGGTGGGTGTAGAATATGGTGGGTGTAGAATATGGTGGTGGTAGAATATGATGGTGGTAGAATATGGTGGTGTTTGAATATTGTGGTGGTAGAATATTGTGGTGGTAGAATATGGTGGTGTTAGAATATGGTGGTGGTAAAATATGGTGGTGGTGGTAAAATATTGTGGTGGTAGCATATGGTCGTGGTAGAATATGGTGGTGGTGGTAGAATATGGTGGGTGTAGAATATTTTGGGTGTAGAACATGGTGGTGGTAGAATATGGTGGTGGTTGAATGTAGTGTTGGTAGAATATAGTGTGATAGAATATGGTGGTGGTAGAATATTGTGGGTGTAGAATATTGTGGTGATAGAATATGGTGGTGGTAGAATATGGTGGTTGTAGAATAGGGTGGTGGCAGAATATCGTGGTGGTAGAATATGGTGGTGGTAGAATATTGTGAGTGAAGAATATTGTGGTAGTAAAATATTGTGGTGGTAGCATATGGTAGTGGTAGAATATGGAGGTGGTAGAATATGGTGGTGGTAGAGTATTGTGGGTGTAGAATATGGTAGTGGTAGAATATGGTGGTGGTAGAATATGGTGGTGGTAGAAAATGGTGGTGGTAGAATATGGTGGTGGTGGTAGAATATGGTGGTGGAATAATATGGTAGTTGTACAATATTGTTATGGTAGAATATGGTGGTGGTAGAATATGGTGGGTGTAGAATATGGTGGGTGTAGAATATGGTAGTGGTAGAATATGGTGGTGGTTGAATATAGTGTTGGTAGAATATAGTGTGATAGAATATGGTGGTGGTAGAATATTGTGGGTGTAGAATATTGTGGGTGTAGAATATTGTGGTGATAGAATATGGTGGTGGTAGAATATGGTGGTTGTAGAATAGGGTGGTGGCAGAATACCGTGGTGGTAGAATATGGTGGTGGTAGAATATGGTGGTGGTAGAATATTGTGAGTGAAGAATATTGTGGTAGTAAAATATTGTGGTGGTAGCATATGGTAGTGGTTGAATATGGTGGTGGTAGAATATGGTGGTGGTAGAATATTGTGGGTGTAGAATATGGTAGTGGTAGAATATGGTGGTGGTAGAATATGGTGGTGGTAGAATATGGTGGTGGTAGAAAATGGTGGTGGTAGAATATGGTGGTGGTGGTAGAATATGGTGGTGGAATAATATGGTAGTTGTACAATATTGTTATGGTAGAATATGGTGGTGGTAGAATATGGTGGGTGTAGAATATGGTGGGTTTAGAATATGGTGGTGGTAGAATATGGTGGTGGTTGAATATAGTGTTGGTAGAATATGGTGGTGGTAGAATAATGTGGGTGTAGAATATTGTGGTGATAGAATATGGTGGTGGTAGAATATGGTGGTTGTAGAATAGGGTGGTGGTAGAATATGGTGGGTGTAGAATATGGTAGTGGTAGAATATGGTAGTGGTAGAATATGGTGGTGGTAGAATATGGTGGTGGTAGAATATGGTGGTGGTGGTAGAATATGGTGGTGGAATAATATGGTAGTTGTACAATATTGTTATGGTAGAATATGTTGGTGGTAGAATATGGTGGGTGTAGAATATGGTGGTGGTAGAATATGGTGGTGGTAGAATATGGTGGGTGTAGAATATGGTGGTGGTAGAATAAGGTGGTGGAATAATATTGTAGTTGTACAATATTGTTATGGTAGAATATGTTGGTGGTAGAATATGGTGGGTGTAGAATATGGTGGTGGTAGAATATGGTGGTGGTAGAATATGGTGGGTGTAGAATATGGTGCTGGTAGAATATGGTGGGTGTAGAATATGGTGGGTGTAGAATATGGTGGTGGTAGAATATGATGGTGGTAGAATATGGTGGTGTTTGAATATTGTGGTGGTAGAATATTGTGGTGGTAGAATATGGTGGTGTTAGAATATGGTGGTGGTAAAATATGGTGGTGGTGGTAAAATATTGTGGTGGTAGCATATGGTCGTGGTAGAATATGGTGGTGGTGGTAGAATATGGTGGGTGTAGAATATTTTGGGTGTAGAACATGGTGGTGGTAGAATATGGTGGTGGTTGAATGTAGTGTTGGTAGAATATAGTGTGATAGAATATGGTGGTGGTAGAATATTGTGGGTGTAGAATATTGTGGTGATAGAATATGGTGGTGGTAGAATATGGTGGTTGTAGAATAGGGTGGTGGCAGAATATCGTGGTGGTAGAATATGGTGGTGGTAGAATATGGTGGTGTTTGAATATTGTGGTAGAAGAATATTGTGGTGGTAGAATATCGTGGTGGTAGAATATCGTGGTGGTAGAATATTGTGGTGGTAGAATATTGTGGAGGTGGAATATTTTGGGTGTAGAATATGGTGGTGGTAGAATATGGTGGTGGTGGAATATTGTTCGTGTAGAATATGGTGGTGGTAGAATATGGTGGTGGTAGAATATGGTTGCGGGTATAATATGGTGGTGGTAGAATATGGTGGTGGCAGAAAATGATGGGGGTAGAATATGGTGGTGGTAGAATATGGTGGTGGTAGAATATGGTGGTATTAGAATATGGTGATGGTAGAATATGGTGGTGGTAGAATATGGTGGTGGTAAAATAAGGTGGTAGTAGAATATGGTGGTGGTAGAATATGGTGGTGGTAGAATAAGGTGGTAGTAGAATATGGTGGTGGTAGAATATGGTGGTGGTAGAATAAGGTGGTAGTAGAATATGGTGGTGGTAGAATATGGTGGTGGTAGAATATGGTGGTGGTAGAATATGGTGGTGGTAGAATAAGGTGGTAGTAGAATATGGTGGTGGTAGAATATAGTGGGGTAGAATATGGTGGGTGTAGAATAAGGTGGTAGTAGAATATGGTGGTGGTAGAATATGGTGGTGGTAGAATAAGTTGGTGGTAGAATATGGTGAGGGCGGGTGGTAGAATATGGCCAAATACTTTGGCCACTTATCGTGTACAAGCCATGTATTATTACCTCACAACTGAAGGGACGAGAGAACAACGTAAGCAGACAACAGCAGCAGCAGCAGACAACAGCAGCAGCAGACAACAGCAGCAGCAGCAGACAACAGCAGCAGCAGCAGACAACAGCAGCAGCAGACAACAGCAGCAGCAGACAACAGCAGCAGCAGCAGACAACAGCATCAGCAGCAGACAACAGCAGCAGCAGCAGACAACAGCAGCAGCAGACAACAGCAGCAGCAGCAGACAACAGCAGCAGCAGCAGACAACAGCAGCAGCAGCAGACAACAGCAGCAGCAGCAGACAACAGCTGACGATCGTGTGGTCAACTGTGACGGGAAAAACTATACAGCAGTTCTTATATACATCTCCCACCCAGACTCCTCCCACCCTGTCTCCTCCCACCCTGTCTCCTCCCACCCTGTCTCCTCCCACCCTGTCTCCTCCCACCCTGTCTCCTCCTACTCTGTCTCCTCCTACTCTGTCTCCTCCCACCCTGTCTCCTCCCACCCTGTCTCCTCCTACTCTGTCTCCTCCCACCCTGTCTCCTCCTACTCTGTCTCCTCCTACTCTGTCTCCTCCCACCCTGTCTCCTCCCACCCTGTCTCCTCCCACCCTGTCTCCTCCCACCCCTGTCTCCTCACACCCTGCCTCCTCCCACCCTGTCTCCTCCCTCCCTGTCTCCTCCCTCCCTGTCTCCTCCCTCCCTGTCTCCTCCCTCCCTGTCTCCTCCCTCCCTGTCTCCTCCCTCCCTGTCTCCTCCCTCCCTGTCTCCTCCCACCCTGTCTCCTCCCACCCTGTCTCCTCCCACCCTGTCTCCTCCCACCCTGTCTCCTCCCACCCTGTCTCCTCCCACCCTGTCTCCTCCCCACCGCCGACCCTCCCCACTGCCGGCCCTCCCCACTGCCGGCCCTCCCCACCGTGGTCCTCCCCACCCTGTCTCCTCCCCACCCTGTCTCCTCCCCACCCTGTCTCCTCCCACCCTGTCTCCTCCCACCCTGTCTCCTTCCCACCGCCGACCCTCCCCACCCTGTCTTTTCCCCACCGCCGGCCCTCCCCACCCTGTCCCCTTCCCACCGCCGACCCTCCCCAACGCCGGCCCTCCCCACCGCTGACCCTCCCCACCCTGTCTCCTCCCCACCGCCGGCCCTCCCCACCGCCGACCCTCCCCACCGTGGTCCTCCCCACCCTGTCTCCTCCCCACCCTGTCTCCTCCCCACCCTGTCTCCTCCCACCCTGTCTCCTCCCACCCTGTCTCCTTCCCACCGCCGACCCTCCCCACCCTGTCTTTTCCCCACCGCCGGCCCTCCCCACCCTGTCCCCTTCCCACCGCCGACCCTCCCCAACGCCGGCCCTCCCCACCGCTGACCCTCCCCACCCTGTCTCCTCCCCACCGCCGGCCCTCCCCACCGCCGACCCTCCCCACCGCCGGCCCTCCCCACCCTGTCTCCTCCCCACCGCCGACCCTCCCCACCCAGTCTCCTCCCCACCGCCGACCCTCCCCACCCTGTCTCCTCCCCACCGCCGACCCTCCCCACCCTGTCTCCTCCCCACCGCCGACCCTCCCCACCCTGTCTCCTCCTCACCCTGTCTCCTCCCCACCGCCGGCCCTCCCCACCGCCGACCCTCCCCACCGCCGACCCTCCCCACCGCCGGCCCTCCCCACCGCCGGCCCTCCCCACCCACCCCCAGTATCTACCAGCAGGCGTCCACAAAGGTCAACAATACCACCTGGTGTGGCGTGTAAGATAATATCTCGGAAAAATTTTCCTGTTTTGTTCATGGGAATCCCCTCAAATGTTGTCATGCCGGCTCTTGTTGTTGTTGTTGTTGTGGTGGTGTTGTTGTTGTTGTGGTTGATGTTGATGTTCCCTTGTTGATGATGTTCTCTTGTTGTTGACGATGTGTTGTTATAGTGCTGGTTTTGATGTACCCGTGTTATTGATGTTGTGATGCGAGAATGAAGTGCTTGTTGTTGTCGTCGTTGTTACCCCGTCCTGGGCCAGGAGCACCCCTCCGTGCTCTGGGTGGGGGTGTTGGATAATCCTAGCAAGCAATTATTTGTTTTTATTCTTTGTGAACATTTATTTTCTATTTTTTTATCACTTCAATATTTATGATTATGATTCTAAGTGGACTGTATATTTGATTCAGCCGCCAGAATTTACCTGCACATAGTTGGAGGGACGTTTACAGCTTATACAACAATTGGTGGTCATATAATAAGCTATAAACATTTACCTTATTATAATATAAATTATACCACATATGGTGGTAAGTAATCTACTGTATGGTTAGTACTACTCAATCTTATAGTAAACATGGGTTAGTACAAATGTGAGATCTTAGCCATGATGTAGGTATGGCCTGATTAGGCAGTGTGATAGCTGTTAGAGTGTGGCTACATGTGGTCCAGTTGTAAAATGGGGGCTGGCACTCAGGTGGCGTCTGTGGAACAGCTAGGGTAAGCAAGAACATCACAAGTTATGTTGGCCAGCTCACCTCATTATCTTCAACTCACAAACTTACCTACCAAAGAATGGGATAAATAACGGTTCCATTAACATATAAAGTACAGGTTTGACATGAATTATTTGTGTGTGTGTAGTGCTGAGTAAAACACTACTCACTTTGTTGTGGGGCTTCGTCTGCAGCTTAACCAACTACCTATCCTATATTTAATAGTGATCACTACCAATAAAAGATGTAATGGGAGTCGGGAACTAAGCTCTTCTCTTTGTTATTGAGGGTCGGATCGTTGTGGATCCATTGACAAGTTGTGCTTGTCGTGAGGAGCCCTCTTTGTTTTGTTTCTGTGTCTGAGCCAGAGCGTGACTGCCAGCCTCCTTCCCTGAGGTTGCGTTCCAATACTCTGTTGGTTCCTACTCTGTCTTAAGGACTAGGTTTATTGAACAATAGGAAGGAAGTCTGTATTGTATTTTTATTGCTAATTATAATGTCCTAGCGAATACTTTTTTATTAGGTTTAAACACTAGACTTTAGTTTAAAAGAATAAATGGAATTTAACATATACGTGTTGTGAATATGGGTCTATTGTGATGACACTGAAACTCCCATTTTCCTTATATTCGGAAATGGCTAACTATAGTATGTTAACATGTGTGTAGGATTTCCAACAGGGGGTTAAGACTTATCCCTCCCTGGGCCAGGAACACCACACAATGCTCCGGGAGGTGGTTAAGATTTACCTCGCCCTGGACCACAGCACCACACCATGCTCCGGGCAGGGGTTAAGACTTCCCCGGCCCTAGGGCCATGTTACGAACCCTTCCGTAACCGGGTTCTTATAAACTCTACGATCATTCTCAAGGTCAGAGATCCCATTGTGGAAATGTAGTGTAATCTTTAAGGTAAGAAATTATATTGCACTTAAAATTAACCGTTCTTATTATCTACCACCACAACTATATACAATTCACTACTAGAGGTCATCCAGAGCATCGTTAGCCCTCACGCTAGCTAGCTGCGAAGATGACGGATACTATTTACATTCCTCTGACGAGGTCTTCAGCGCAACACTAGCCCCTAGCCCACTAGCTGCAGTTATAGCGATGTCTTCAAGCGCCCCACTAGCCCACTCGCTAGTACGCTCAAACAGTGAAGTCTTCCAGAGCTCTACTAGCCCTCTGGTTAGCACACCCAAACGGTGAAGTCCTCAGAGCTCCACTAGCCCTCTGACTAGTAAACAAACAGTGAAGTCCACAGCGCTCCACTAGTCTTCTCTGGCTAGCACACCCCAACAGTGAAGTCCACAGCGCTCCACTAGCCCTCTCTGTAACCAGTAGCTCATCACCTACCAGAACAGCTGACTTGAAGATGGGAAACTGATATTAATGGGAGGTTCAACTATTTAATTCGGAACCTGGATCATAGATGGCGCAGAGGTCCGTCACAGGCCAGGAGCACCACACCATGCTCCGGGCGGGGTTTAAGACTTTTCCTGCCTGGGGCCAGGAGCACCACACCATGCTCCGGGTGGGGGTTAAGACTTGCCCCGCCCTGGACCAGGAGCACCATACCATGCTCCGGGCGGGGGGTTAAGACTTTCCCTGCCTGGGGCCAGGAGAACCAGACAATGCTCCGGGTGGGTGTTAAGACTTACCCCGCTCTGAGGCAATAACCTTACACCATGCTCCGAGATTAGGTTATATCTTACCCCATCCTGGGCCAGGAGCACTACACATGCTCCTGCCAGTGGGTTAAAGCTTACCCCGCCCTGGGGCCAGGGGCATCATAGCATGCTCCAGGCAGTGGTTAAGACTTACTTCGCGCTGGGCCACAGCACCACACTATGCTCCGGCAAAGGTTAAGACTCACCCTACACTAGGGTCAGGAGCACCCCACCATGATCCGGGTGGGAGTTGAGACTATTCCCGCATGCCTGGTGCCATGTTACGAACCCTTCCGTAACCGGGAGCCAGATTCACGAAGCAGTTACGTACGTACTTACAAACGTTCTTATTTAGCATCTTCATAGTGGCTACGTCAGTATTCAGGTAGGCATTTAAGTAAGAAAATCTTCGTAAGTAAACTTCGTCGCGCTAAGGACGATCTCGACCAATCGTAGCTTTACATTGACTGTATATAACTCAATTTTTCTTTACGACACAACACAGACAATTGATTTTATAATAAACAAAAAATTTAGCTGACGAGTCTCATCAAGAAGGAGTACTTCGTGTTAGCTATATATGCTTTCTATGCTTGAAATTTGTACAAAATTCGGTGTATGGTTACGATTGGACAAGTGGTTACGATACACTGTACGCCAGATGCATACAGCTCCTGGCTGTCTGGGTTCGAATCACTTCTGGGGTGTGGAGTTTTCGGTTGCATATTGGCTTGGGGACCATTTAAGCTTGTTCACTTTTGTGTTGCTCACGTGGCCCCTCAAAGTAAGGTAATTCAATGAAATAACTATGCCCAAGCTTACCACCTAGTGCCGTTGGGGCGTTGTGGATATAGCCAAGGCTACCAACGTCTTTTGTACGGTCACAGTTGGTCAAGTGGTTAAGGTACCATGTACGCCAGTTGCAGAGTGCTCCTGGCTGTCTGGGTTCGAGTCACTCCTTGGGTGTGGAGTTTTCAGTTATATATATATATATATATATATATATATATATATATATATATATATATATATATATATATATATATATATATATATATATATATATATATATATATATATATATATATATATATATATATATATATATATATATATATATATATATATATATATATTATTTAATGTGACCGAAAAAGTAAGACTAATAATTCTAACACGAATTTTCTCAATATTTCTTATGTTTCTTTTCACTGTCGATGATAATTGAAAAATCAATTCTCCAAAATTCATTTTTATTTCTATTCTGACGCGACACTTGAACGCGTTTCATAATAACTTATTACATTTTCAAAGACTTTAGTTTACACACACACAAAAATAACCTGCAAACACTAAACAGAGTTCTACTGTGCTAGAATTGATTGATTGATTGATAAAGATTAAGCCACCCAAGAGGTGGCATGGGCATGAATAGCCCGTAAGTGGTACAATTTTTTTTTCTCTCAGTATTCTGAGGTTGCATTTAACTATCAAGCTGTTATCGCGGGGGAGGATACTGCTTCACAGTCTTTATGAGGGTGTCCAGCTGCTGGACACCTTTGTTGACCAGGAGAGTGGCTGTGTTGATGGCTTCAGGGTGGCCACTGCATGATTCAGGAACTCTTAAAGCTCTTCTAAGGTCATTGGTTGCTTCACATTCCAGAAGATAGTGAAGTAATGGCTTTTCTGTGACAGTTTGGCAAAAGATGCACTCTCTCTGTCTAAGTTCACCAATCTCCCAGTTGCATCTGTAACCTAGACGTAGTCTATATAACCTAACTGCTATTTCCCTGTGGATTCCTTTTGGGATATTTAACCTTTCTAATTTGGTTGCCTGAAGATACCATGTTGCAGATGGCGAACCTTCAGCTATTCTCTGGTGTAGGTAGGCTTTGTTGAGATGTGAGAGTATTTTTATGATGAAGTTTTTTATGTTCTCTAGGCTGGGTTGAATTGTTTTATGTATCACTGGATGACGAGTTGCCAATTTAGCAATTTCATCAGCTTTTTCATTTAATGGGATTCCAATATGGGATGGGATCCAGTTTAAAGTTATGTTGAGTCCTTTGCCTTTAGCGACTGCTCCAAGATACAAAATGGTGGCAATTATTTCCACATTATCTTTCCACTGTTTTTGTCCTAGTATTTGAATTGCAGCTTTTGAGTCTGTGTGTATGATTGCATTTTGAGTGTTTTGTGCAATCACATATGCGAATGCCTGTTGTATGGCAAACAGCTCAGTTTGGGTTGATGATACTAGTCCTCCCAGTCTCCAATATGCCTGTACGCTGGTCGTGCAAAGAGCAGCGCCAGCACTCTCATATTCTGTGTCCACCGATCCGTCTGTGAAGATGTGGGTGGCTCCGCTACTGCTATGCTATACATTTGCTCTTCTATTATGCGCCTTAGGATTGTCGGATCATAGGCAGCCTTTTTCATTGGGAGACTTTCTATTACTATTTTGAAAGTAGGCTCTTCCCACGGCGCGGAAGGAGTGTAATTTGGGTGTGGATGATCACCCTCTCTATCAAGAATCATGTTTTTTAAATGTAGTCTGTTTAAAACTTTTCCTGCTCTTGCAACCCAAGAGTTTCCATTGTTTCGGCCTAGTCCAACCACCAAGGCCTGCCGTACTGGGATTGGATCAGAAGAAATAATTATCTTACTGATAATTGTAGCTGTCCTTTGTGATATTCTTTCTTGTAGAGAGGGCAAACCCGTCTCTAGTTTAAGGGTTTCAAGCCTGGTCCACATGGGGGCTCCCAGTGCAGCTCTCATAGCATTGTTTTGGGCAACTTCAAGCTTTTTCCACTGTTGGTGTGATAGATTTGTGAGTGCAGGTGCGGCATAATCGATCACTGATCTGACTGCCTGTACATAGTATGTGCGAAGGACTTGCAGATTGGCTCCTCCAGAAAGGGAGGTTAGCGACCTGAGGATTGCCGTCCGGGCTGCAGTTCGCTCTCTCAAGTAAGTGACCTCAGTGTGAGGAGGTGGTTCACCAACTCACTTACAATAGTGCTCTTATGCCTGTGGGAGCCAGTACACTTGTTAAGTGTACTTGTTAAGTGGGCGGACTTAAGTTTTGTACCAGCAACCGAAACATCTAGTGTTTGGGCTCATGTGAGAGCCCCAGTCATCAGCAGTCCATAAATGTTACCCTGGCCGGGGTGGCATGTCTGTGGACAGTGCTAGAGCTGATAGCATCATCTCATTGTATGGCATGGAGCCAGACAACTTTGCGCGCGAACGGCTAGGCCGCAGGCGTGGGGTGAAACCCGCCAAACACACACCGAAACTACGACGTTGGTACAACGTTCGAACAAGTTTTAACACCTCTTAACCAGTTATAACAACCAATATAGCAAGTTGTAACAACGTTCTAATACGTCATAAACACGTTAAGCCAATATGTAACAACTTTATTACAAGTTGTAACAAGCGGAAAATAGAGACAGTTACGGTTTGTGTTTCCAGGGAACATGTGGGGTCCCACGCTCGCCGGCCACTTGAGTGGTTGTCATGGAAACCAGCCGCCATCTTAGAAACATCTTGAGCCGCCATGTTGGTCGGCCATCTTGGAGCTGCCCTAGGGGCTATGCTACACCGTCGCTGATTGGATGAGAGTGGTAGGCCGCTGTATGCCTTCCTCTCATTGGTTATTTCGAGAAGGACGCGGGGATAGCCGTTGTGAGCCTCATTCTGAACTCAGCCGCCACCTTGTCAAGACGTTCCTGTACTCAATTCGGCCAAATTGATGTATAGGGCGTCGTGGTGGCTGGACTACAACTGCTGATGCTTCCTGCTTCACCTACGACATCGGTCGTCACAGAATCCGGCCGAAGTCGTCGCTTGGAGGGGTTTAAGACATTATTGTATGCAGGGGGTAGAGGTACAGTGATTTGGGATCGTGGGGCAATGTGCATACGAGCAGCAACAGACTCGTAGATCCCATACCAGTGATGATTAGACTTGCTAGTGCTCTGTAGCAGTCGATGGGAACGGGGAAATTCGTGTCAGTGTTAAGGCAATTTCCCAATGTTGGTGTGAGACGCTATCGTTGGGCGTGTCACCTGGGTATGAACGCTTCACTTCACCGGGGAGTCGAGGGTGCGAACTCAGCCGTGTTGAGTGGGAGGGGTTCGAGTGTGCGCCAATTTTCCGTATAAGTACTACGGTCAGGAACTACCGCCGCCTACGCCACCCGGAGCGAGCCAGCCACCTATAGCGGGGTGCCTGATGTATGGGAATGGTGTGTAAAGCCGGCAGTGTGAATGAGTAAGTACCTATGTGTGTATTTTTGTGATTAGTAGTCTCTAAAGCTTGAATTCGAGGTCAAGTGTTCCGTCACATTGTCACGCAGCACCTGCTCAGGTGGAGTGAATTGTGGGCGAGGAGATTAATCACCTGTGTTGTCATCTTGTCAGTCCAGAGGGACTTAAGTCTGGTGTACATAGACGTACAGTGTGTGTGTGTGTGTGTGGGTACACACGGGAACACAGAATATACATAGATTAGCCAAGGACTGAGAATATACATAGATTAGCCAAGGTGTCCAAGTAATAATTCTTTTATTTCATTGTAGTAATCATTTTTGATCGTCCGTGGGACGGAGTGATATCATTTCCATGTGTGGTCTTGCAGGTGTGGAATTCCAACACTGAGCGCTCAGGTATGTGTAACGCCAGTGATTCCTGGCAATGATTATTGTGGAGTGTGCCACAGTGTGGCTTAAATTTCTTGTAGTGTTCCCAGGGCCGTGACAAGTGTGATTTATATAATATATATTGTGGTTGCAGTATTAATTAACGTAATTTTTGGTGAGTGACGAGGCCGTCTAGAGAGACCGCCCCCGCTCTGTCGAGTAACGTAACTCTCGAGTGTTTATCGGCATGCGTGATCGATAAATCACTCACCCATGTGATTTAAGGAGTGTGAGATTCTCCTTAGTGTTCCCAATAACGTTTGATAGCTGTAGGCTACATGTGTCGGCAGTAATTATATATATATATATATATATATATATATATATATATATATATATATATATATATATATATATATATATATATATATATATATATATATATATATATATATATATATATATATATATATATATATATATATATATATATATATATAATCGTAGTGTCACGGTGCCCAGTGTTAGTGTTATTTACTGTGTGGTGATTGCAATATAGTGACCTATGTTCTAGGGGTCATTTGCAGCAGTAAGTAAGTGTGTGCAGGGTTCTAATATTTGGAAATTAGAGTACTTGCCGTGTGTGTTATTGCAAAGGGGGTTGTTATTTGATGGTGATTGTTGCTAGTGTTGAGCAATCACCGGATGTGATTGCAGTCCAGTAAAACCATTGTGGGGCAGGGTTCTAGAGGGTTCATGTCCTGTAGGTTATTTTACTAGGTTCTGCAGTATTGTCATTGCAACCGGATTGTAATGTAAATCACGGTGATTTGTTAGTGTGATTTGTCATTGTCGTGGGGGAACTCGGCTGTAGACGAGTACTTGGGTACAAATATATTCTCCTGGTTATCTGGTAGGACATCGAAGTCCAGTATTCAGTGAGGTGATTGCGAGGCAATTAATATAACGTAACCAAGGGAACGCCCATTGCTTCAAGAGAATTTGTTCTTTGACAATTTGAGTAACGTAGAATGCGTTTGGGTTAATTTACTTTCCTGTAAGCAGCTACGGTAGTCTCGAGGAGCCTAGCCATCAGCCAGATAAGAATTAGAGTATTGTCTGTCGTAATTAACGGTCAGTGGGCCGGGTAATTGACGTGTTTCAGGAAGTCAAAGTAATTAATCTCGATCCTTGTTTGATCGACTCACACGAAGGCTACATTGTTCCATTAACGTAACGTCGTTATCTGCCCGGAAGTACCGGCATTGGATTGATTCGTGAGAGGAGTAACGTCATTTAGAATAACGTAAACGTGGGGCTAATTACTGTTATTAGTCGCCTGAATTGGTCTGAGTATGGAAGGCTCAGACGGAATTCGTACCTTAATGTAAATTGCTGAGCCAGTGTGAAAGGTTGCGTATTTTAATTGTTTAATTATTGATCTTGAGGATAGTAATTAATTACTCTAAAGGTAATCACGAGTGATTACCGTTCTCTTAGCACTTTGGACATTGTAAATCAGAGTTTACCATCGCTGAGTGATTAGTAACCGATTAACGTAAATTAACGTAACTAGTAAAGAGATTAATCAGCTGTCTGGAAGTACAGGGATTAATGGGATTTTCTCACTGAATGCTCGACGGGTAGAGTGTTGTTTGATTTCCGCGTTACTAGTGACAGTTGTAAGAGTTGTTAATTTAACGTAAATGTTACCTTGTTATTAACGTAAATGTTATTGTGTTATTAACGTAAATCAATTGTCATTGATTGTTGATCGTCCGTGGGACGGAGTGTTAACGTAAGGATTAATTTATGGAAGGGTGCTGGAGTTGCCAGTGAACCCATTAGTTATTGTTGTCATTGAAAGACTACTGATTTGATTGCATTGCAACCGCTATTGCAGGAGTAGACTGCACTGAGGCGTAGAACAGTTAGGAGGTTACTGGAGACGTATTTCAGAACCTACTGTGTCATTTGTTGTAATTATGATTATAGATCTGTTAGTTCTTGCTTGCTTGTTGATTCCTCTGTGGTCACGCTTATGTTCGAGTTAGTTCATTATGCAGTCCGAGGGGCTGGTGTCTAGCTGTCATTGATAGTGTCACAGGAAGGATTTCGAGTAACGTCATTGACATTTCTTTTTTGTTTTGTTGTAGTAGTTAGTACTTTATTGAATAAACTAAGTTGTTATGGTTAACACTGTCTTTTCGTTACACCCCCACACATTATTATTGTTATGCAAATGTTCTTCACACTCGACTAAAATTGAGACTAATTTTCTGAGCTTTGGATCAAATATACGGCACCACACAACAATAAATTATTGTTGTGAGAGCCCGTGACCTACTCGTTAGATTCGCTTCGGCGATTGGCGAAGGTCGGCGGCCTAAGTGGGGGGGATTTCAATTTTCATTGGGGTCTCGGCGTTTGCTCGCGCCTAGTCAATTGTTCATACATGGTCCCAAAGTGAGGAATGAGCTGGTTACTACACTGGTGTGTTAGCTAAGCAAGTCCTTCCTCAGGCGACCTAGTTGAATATCACGACAGGAATAAAGGTTAAAGAATAAAGAAAGTTCTTAGAAATTTTCCGAGCTAAAATTCCTTATACCAATTTCAATTTATTCCAAAACTTCTCACAGTTAACTACAAAACTCTCACACTCAGCATTAAAATTCATGTGTGTGTCCAGGATGATTCCTAGATACTGATAGGTATCGACCCATTCTATTGGTTGACCCTGTACTGTGAGTTGGATGTTGGGCTTCGCTATTTTTATGGGCATGGCCTTTGACTTTGAGGGGTTGAGTTTGATCCCAATCTGTTTTGCCTCTTTACTGATGCAGTCTAAGCATTTGGGTGCAAGGCGCGCCGCATCCCTTCCTTTTATGATGATGACAAAGTCGTCCGCGTAGTTTAGCAGCCTGCAGTGATGTGGGAGTTTCAACCTCATTATTCTTTCCATTAAACAGTTGAAGAGAAGAGGGCTGAGAATACCTCCTTGCGGTGTACCATTTTCATGTCTTTTGTACTCAGAGACTGTGCCATGAAGTTTTACTCTTGCTTCTCTGTTTATGAGACAGTTTTTGGTCCAGGAGAGCAGGTTGCCTCTGACCTCTTTGTCAATGAGGCAGCAGAGAATAGCTGGGGCGCTAGCCAGTTCAAAGGCTTTTTCGAGGTCCAGGAATATCAGCATTCCTGGTCTGTCATTCAAGTGGGCTAACAGAGTTGTAATACATTCCGCTGTGCCAACCCCTCTTCTATAGGCATACATATCATGGTGCAGTTTAGGCATTTTCCACTCCAGTCTGTTGAGTGCCATTCTGTCAGCCGTCTTGGCTGCACAGCTTTGGAGAGAGATGGGCCTGGGATTAGCTGGATCTTTGGGTTTTGGGATCGGCACTATGTCTGCTCTATTCCAAGCAGAAGGTCTAGTTTGAGAAGTCCAGGCTAAATTAATTAACCTTAGGTATGCAGCGTCTCCCTCTGGGCCGAGGTTTCTAATCATTTTATAGGTTATTTTGTCGGCTCCAGGGGATGTATCCTTGGAGTTTTTCTTAGCCCGATTGAGCTCATCCAGTGTGAAGGGGGCATTAGTGTCAGAGACTTCTTCACATGCTGTAAGGGTTCTGTGCCACCTTTCTTCCTCTAGTCCGGTCTGTACTGCTAATACATCTGGTGGAAGTTGATTGCTGGCTGCTCTCTCTGCAAACCTGGTTGCCAGTACTTCGGCTTCCTGTTGAGGATCCTTGGGGTGTGGAGCTTTAGGTGTTTTATTCCCTTTGGTCCGGTGAATTTGCTGCCACATCTCTCCGAGAGAGGTGTGTTCATTCAGGTGTGAACACCATTCCAGCCACTTTTGTTCTTTTATTTGTCTGGTCTCTCGATGTACATGTTCCTTGACCTCACAAAGTAAGATCCTGTTGCGGTCACTTGGCTGCTTTTTGTATAGCTTTCTTGTTCTATTGAGTCTATGGTTGAGCTCTTTGACACGTTCGCAATAGTACCAATGATCTTTATAGTGTCCGGTGGACTGTTTTTTCAGTGGGATTGAGTGGTTGGCTGCACTTTGAATCGCTTTGACAAATTCTTGTTCTGCCTGATTAATGTCTTCGGGAAGATCATAGTTTCTTTGCCACTCTGAAATGAGGTTTTGAAATAGGTCCCAGTTTGCTAAAGCAAAGTTCCAAGCTTTAGATGGAGGCGGAGGTGGGGTGGGTAGGTCTAACTGAAGATCAATTTAGACCCTATAGTGGTCGCTTGTGAGTGTGGGCTCAACTGACCATGTTGCTGCATCTCTTAGGGAGGCTGAAACGAAGGTTAGGTCTAATCTGCCTCCTTGGATGTGGGTGCTAGAATTCAAAGCTACCCATTTCATTATGTATGAAGTCAATTTTTTTTATTGGACTTAAAATTAACGTAGATATATGACCGAACCTAACCAACCCTACCTAACCTAACCTAACCTATCTTTATAGGTCAGGTTAGGTTAGGTAGCCGAAAAAGTTAGGTTAGGTAAGTTAGGTAGTCGAAAAACAATTAGTTCATGAAAACTTGGCTTATTAGGCAAATTATGCCTTGCATAGTAGGCTGAGAAGTGCATTCTGGCTACTAGGTACGATATATATATATATATATATATATATATATATATATATATATATATATATATATATATATATATATATATATATATATATATATATATATTATATATATTTATATATGTCGTACTTAGTAGTTAGACTAGAACGCACTTCTCAGCCTACTATGCAAGGCCCGGTTTGCCTAATAGGCCGAGTAATTTTCTTTATATTCAATAAACTGTTTCCTAATAGTTTATTTTAAATATTATTATTAAATTATATTAAGAACATTAATTATTGATTTAGTTATGGTAGTTTAGGTTAGGGTAAGATAGGTTAGGTTAGGTTAGGTAGGGTTGGTTAGGTAGGGTTGGTTAGGTTCGGTCATATATCTACGTTAGTTTTAACTCCAATAAAAAAAATTGACCTCATACATAATGAAATGGGTAGCTTCATCATTTCATTAGAAAAAAAATTAGAGAAAATATATTAATTCATGAAAACTTGTCTTATTAGACAAACCGAGCCTTGCATAGTAGGCCAAATAGTGCATTCTGGCTCCTAGGTGCCATTGATGCAATTGACGATCTCTAAACACTGATCATTTGTATGCGGGATAACCAAAAAGAAATGGTGAAGAGAGATGAACGTTTCGGCCTGTTAAAGCCGTTTTCAACACAAGCCTGATTAGAGAAAGAGAGAGAGGATAAAGGCCAACACCTGGAACCTGACCAACCCATCTCTAGGAAAAGAATTACCAGAAACAGGAAAAGCTTAGCTTAGAATGGTCAAAGAGGATTAAGACGTCAGAGAATAGGGATGAAAGATTAAAGAAAAGCTTCATGAACACACAATAAATGAATATAAAACTTTAATGAAACATTGTAAGCCTCCCTTTCAGAGTTTTTTTCCTAAACTGTTGTGTAATATTGTAACTTAAAACTGGGTCAAGTTTGTACATACCAGTACTAACATTGAGAAGATTTGGACATTGACTAATTAGGGCAGACTCAATTAAATTCCGTTCCACAAAGCCATTGCAATTGGCAATGCTTTTCGCCCCATCCCAATTAATAGTGTGATCACACAAACTTGTATGTAGATACAAAGCATTAGTCGTTTGGGCAGTTCTTATACTATAAGCATGTTGGGACATACGTAATTGTAAGGATTTTCCTGTTTGTCCAAGGTACATAGACTCACAATCATTGCAGGGAATGGAATACACACAACCTGCTGTACCAGGGGAGTTTTTTTTATTAAATTAGACTTGATCGTATTATTAGTGAACACCAAATTGATATTAAGGTTCTTAAAAACTGGGGAACGTTTCTCAAATCCCATCGCATAAGGTACCACCAATGAGTTTCTATTTTCTGGCTTCCCTTTGGAGACATTATTATAAAACGTACGTTTAGCTTTCTGTTACGGCCCTCACGGGTCGCAACTGGGTTCTTTCTCTGATGTTGTTAGAGGTAGGGTATCCGGCCCCAAGCTAGTAGTGGCTTTCAAGGGATGTGATCCATAACGCAAGTAAATTAAAGGGGAAGGGAGACAAAGGCAAAAACTTAAACATATAATTATCACCATCACCATAAATAATATATAAATTATCACACGGGGGAGGTATAAACACTATTATATACAACGTGGTCTTCCTCTGAAGACTCTGGACGTTCACGGTGCTCAAGACGAGTGGTCCTGGTTCTCTTGTGGCCTCTCGATGAATCCTTTGATTCCCTCGACGAGTCTACCCTGGCCACAGGCCAGCCAAATCACAGTCCCACTGGGTGCGCAGTCGTGGAGGCCGTCAACCACAAATCCAGCCTGTAGCTGGCAAGTTCCAATCAGTTCCGCAGGTTAGGCCACCGTAGTGGAGGCCTTCAACCACAAATCCAGCCTGTAGCTGGCAGGTTCCGATCAGTTCCGCAGGTTAAGCCACTCCACGACCGATACTAGGGTTGAGAGCCCTAGGCAGGAGCCTCGTGTGATCCCACAGATCACTCTCCTCACCACAACACCCCAGTGGTTAGTCTTCTCCACCAGTCAGTCCCTGGTAGGTACAATTCCTCAGCTGCCACGTCACAGGCAGGCTAACACCACAGTGTTCATCCGGGGGGTGACTCACAACTGCTGTAGCAAACACGTGGAGAGTCTTCGGCTGCCTTGGGTAGACTGATCCAACGTTCATTACAGCAGTCCCAGGTCGACTCTGTAATCGGACACGTCATCAGTAATAGGGACACGCTAGGGCACCTCACTTACAGGCTTAGACACAAACGCCCACCTATCCACTCCATAGATGGCGTTGCTGTCTAAGCGTCACCTCATCAGAGGTCAGCAGCGGCTGCGTCACGAGCTGATCAGGACGGGAAACCAGCCCTTGTGGCCAGTATATCTCGTCCTCACTAGATGGCGCCGTCCATTTGGAGGGGGTTTCGGGAGCTGACCCACAGATGGCGCGGTCGTCACTGCTCCGCGCTCGGACGCTGGGCTCGGGTCCGTAACACTTTCCCAAACAAACAATCCAAAAACATCTTAGGGTACTGTAAACTCTTCCTAATTTCATATATTTTAGCTAACTCTTCATCAAAAAACTCAGAGCTGCATACCCTCAAAGCTCGAAGAAACATTCCTGAAAATACTGCCTGATTAACTTTACTATGATGATTCGAATAATAATGAACAAACGACTCCACGTTGGTAGGATTTCTATACACATTAAATTTGAACCTTCTATTGATTCTATGAATCATAATGTCCAAACACAGAAGAGTACCATTCTTCTCATTTTCACATGCGAATTTTATTGAAGGTACCAAAGAATTAAGTTCATTAAGAAAAACAATTTGGTCTTGGTCACTCGGCCATAAGCACAAAATATCGTCGACATACCTAAACCACACTACATTAGAGGGGATAATCCTGGATAAGATTTTTGTTTCGAAGAACTTCATATACTAATTGCTCAAAACTGGGGAAAGGGGATTGCCCATAGCCATTCCAAATGTTTGTTTGAAAATTTTTCCATTGAAACTGAAATAATTGTCTTTTATACATAATTTGATAAGTTCCAACACATTATTGGTCTGCAAGCTCAAATTATATTTAGGCAGTTCCTCACGTAGGTATTCTAACAAATCATCAACAGGTACTCTAGTGAATAAACCAGTCACGTCAAAACTTACTAGTTTAAAATCAAAAGAGTGGCTACTGAGCTGCCGTTGAGTGAGGACGTGTCACTTGACAGCTCCGGTAGTTTGGGGTAGTTGCAGTTTTCGCCAGCAGGGGGTGTGGGTGACTCTACCCTCCCTGCTGTTCCTGGTGGTAGGGACGTGGCGTGTTTTGCGATGAGCGGCCCTATTTCCGCTGTCGTGCGGTTAAACTCCATCGGATTGGAGTTTACTGGCCGTGCTGGTTACCCGCTGGTGGACGTGGTATTGAGTGACATGCTTCGAGTCCTAGTTCGGGACGTATATGGTGTTGAGCTGGTCAATGCTCACCGTGTCATCATCAAGTTTGTGGATGAGGAGGTGTACTGTGCTTTTCTACGGAGGTACGAGGGACGTACTTTGCAGCTGCAGGAATGCTCTGGGTTTGTGACCATTTCGGACCGTAGTGGTGCTGTGACGTATGTCAGTGTTCATGGCGCCCCCATGGAGTTTCCCGAGACTCTCCTCCGGCGATTCTTCCAGAGGTACGGCTCCGTCATCAGTGTACTGATGAACTCACTTTCGTCTGGCACGTATTCGGGTGTGAGGACCAACTTTCGGACCCTCGGGATGCGACTGAGGTCGGACATTCCGTCCTCTGTCCGGCTGTTGGGTTACTATGTGCAGGTGTTTTATGCCCGACAACCCCGTACTTGCTTCCAGTGTGGCTTGTTGGGGCATCAGGCTGCCGGGTGTACTGCTGATCAGGTCGCTCCCGTGAACTTGTTCCGTGAAGAGGATTTCCCGCCGCTCCCCTGGAGGAGGACTCTGGGGGTGAGGAGGTGAGCATCCCGTTCGCTGCTGAGGCTCCCCCGGCGCCGCCCGACGTTCCCCCGGTTGTTGCAGACCCTCCCCCGGATGTTGCGGTGCCGTCGGATGTTCTTCCTGACCATGTCTCTGGCCCTGCCACGGGAGCGGCATGGCCAGGGCAGGGCCAACACGGGAAGCAGTGTTGTTTCCTGTCTGGACAATAGAGCGACGGTCTCGCTTCATGCAGGTCGGCGTTCAATCCCCGACCGTCCAAGTGGTTGGGCACCATTCCTTCCTCCCCTTCCCATCCCAAATCCTTATCCTGACCCCTTCCAAGTGCTATATAGTCGTAATGACTTGGCGCTTTCCCCCCTGATAGTTCCCTTCCCTTCCCGTGGACCTTCCTGGTAATCCCTGTGTAGCATCGCCGTCTGCTTCCTCGTCTTCGGTTGCGGGACCTGGCTCTGCGTCCGTACCTCGAGTCCCTGCTGTGCTGGGTGCTGGGGTGGCTGCGGAGCCTCCTGCTGTGTGTGGTCCGGTTCCTCCTGTGGTCGAGGCTGCTGCCGTTCTGCGTCGGGCGTCGGTTCGTCTGGCTAGTGATGCCCGTGCTTCTGGATCTGCTTCCGGCTCTGACGATATCCGGCCGGAGCCTAAACGTTCCATGCGTTCGTCTGCTGCCTGGGCTAATGTTGGGGACTTCAGTGACTGTGGGTCTTCAGCTGTTGACGGCGTGGCTCCGGATGAGTCGTTGTCTCCACAGTTGGTGGTGGCGGAGGTACATGTGCCTGCTGGGGCTGGTGCCTGTGTCTCGGGTGTGCCTCCTGTTCCTTCCCTGCCCGGGGGCTCTTCGCAGTGGGGTGTGGTGTCTTCCGGTGCCAGGGGTGGTGAGGATGCTGGTGCTGGGCGTGGCCTGGTGGTGACTTTGAGAAAGGATGCGAGCCGCCTTGGTTCCCTGCAGTCGTCTGGTGGTGTGCCCGTGGCCGCTGGTGCCCCTGTGGTGGTGCCCTCTGTCCGGCCCTCTACTGTGGAGGACCTGGAGGCCTGGGTTGCCGAGTTCTTGCTGTCTGAGAAGCCGGAGGACTTTTCTGATGAGCGGGTTCCAGGTGTATGGGATAGGGTGGCAGTTACTCGCGTCTGGAGGGACACCATATGGGTTTCCTGTGTACGGGTGTTTGATGCCGGGGTTCCGGTTCAAATGGCGCCCCTGGTGGTGGGTCAAGCCTCTTGGGGGAGGTGGCTGATTTGGGAGGCGTTTAATGTGCGGTATCCCCAGGTCATGTTCCTGGGCAAATATGTAAGCTGATTTTACTTTGACATGTAGGTTATCCTTCTGCATTGCTCACATGTGTTTTTATTCTTAGCTTGCTGTGTGCTGTGAGATATTCTTGTTTTGTTTCATGATGTCCTTTATGTTGTGTTTTGTTCTCGGTCCTTCAGGTCGATGCGTGTTTGTTGTTGTGTATGTACCTATGTTTATTTTCTGTTTGCATGGGTTGCTTGTTTATTATTGTTGTTTATTTTGGCCTCTCCCTTTGTTTGTTGCGGGGCGGTTGGTTTGGTGTGGGTGTTTTTTATTAATGTCTTGTTTCTGTGCTGTACGTTTGCACTGGTGTTTTAATTATTACTTCACATGTTGTACTTGTTTATTATTTTGTTTTGTTTGTTGTGTATTGTGCTTGTCCTGTTATGTTTTCTGTTATGCATCTTGATGTTTGTTTTCTTGTATGATGTTTTGTTTTGAAATGTTACTGTGCTTGCTTGTTTGACAATTGTTTTCTATTTTGTGTCTTCATGTCTGATGTGTTTTCCCTGCATTTATCGTGTTTGTATTTTGTTGTCCTGAGCTGTCGGCCATCTGGCCGGTGGTCTATTGTTTTGTTTCGTTATTTTATGTTTTCTGTGTTTTTTTCTCGTTTTTATTGTATTTAAATTGCATGCTTTGCATGTAAAAAAAAATAAAAAAAAAGTTTAAAATCAAAATTCAAATTTAGTGTGGATAGCTTATTAATTAAGTCTACATTGTTAGTTAAGTGCGAGTTAGAAAGAGTACCAACGATAGGGGACAAAACTTTAACCAACCACTTAGAAAGTTTATAAGCCGCCGAACCAACTGAACTAATAATCGGTCTAACTGGATTATAAGGTTTATGGGTTTTTATAAGACCATACATATAAGGTAGAGAGGAAGATCGACTTGTTAGCCTAGAAATCAACTCTTTATCGCCTTTGCACAAAGTTTTGAGAGTTTTGTTAAAATGTGCGATCACTTTTTCAGTAGGATCTCTGTTAACCAATAGGTAAGTATCCTTATCTTCCAAATGTAATTCCATTTTTCGACCATAGTCATCCTTATTCAAAATAACTACTGCATTTGACTTATCAGCCTTGGTAATATGTAATGAATTATCTTTTTTTGAGAATTTTGAAAGCATGAATAAATCGACTTGGACAATTAGGTACAGAATTGTTAAGTAAAACACCATACATCATACCTTTGCACACATTAATATCTTCAACTGAGACATCACTATACTTTTCGAGATTACAGAAACCTTTGGCAATATCTACAAAATTAACTTCCCCGTTAGACGTGGCAAAGCTCAGGCCATATCCTAATGCAGTAATCGTGTTGTTATCAAGTTGTCTATCCGAGAGGTTGATGACAAAATCACGGTTGGAGTGTTTACTCCAGTTACTTTGTTGAATAAGTCTTTTCAATTTTAAATCCAGTTTAGTACTCACCTTTCCGTAGGTAGACCTCAAAGTAGTGTAACAATAATCCATCAAACAGCAGTTCCAGTCAGGCGGAATGGCTTGGAGAAAGGCATACTTACAGTTATCCACAACTTTAAAACATTCACGAACTTCTAATTTAAGTAAATCGATGTTTTTCATAAGCACTATGCGGGGAATCTCATCAAACAGCCGAAATGATAATTTAAGAAAACTGTTGGGTAATAATGAACGGGGTAGCACTTGTTCACTGAGGCATTTTGGAAGAAAACGGAGGCGAAGTTTTAAGGAATGAGATTTCACTAAAGCAAAACGAAGTTTAGTAACAAAAGGCTTAAGAGAAGGGTAAAGAGATTAGAAGGAGAGAAACTGGCACGTGGTATCCATGGATGCAATTGACGATCACTAAACACTGATCATTTGTATGCGGAAAAACCACAAAGAAATGGGGAAGAGGGATGAACGTTTCGGCCTGTTAAAGCCGTTGTCAACGCCAGACTGACTAGAGAAAGAGAGAGAGAGAGGATACAGGCAAACACCTGGAACCTGACCAACCCATCTCTAGGGAAAGAATTACCAGAAACAGGAATAGCTTAGCTTAGAATGGTCAAAGAGGATTAAGCATTCAGAGAATAAGGATGAAAGATTAAAGAAAAGCCTCATGAACACACAATAAATGAATATAAAATTGTAATGAGACATTGTAAGCCTCCCTTTCAGAGTTTTTTCTTAAACTGTTGTTTAATATTGTAACTTAAAACTTGGTCAAGTTTGTACATACCAGTACTAACATTGAGAAGATTTGGACATTGACGAATTAGGACAGACTCAATTAAATTCCGTTCCACAAAGCCATTGCAATTGGCAATGCTTTTCGCCCCATCCCAATTAATAGTGTGATCACACAAACTTGTATGTAGATACAAAACATTAGACGTTTGGGCAGTTCTTATACTATAAGCATGTTGGGACATACGTAATTGTAAGGATTTTCCTGTTTGTCCAAGGTACACAGACTCACAATCATTGCAGGGAATCGAATACACACAACCTGCTGTACCAGGGAAGTTTTTTATTAAATTAGACTTAATCGTATTATTAGTGAACACCAAATTGATATTAACGTTCTTAAAAAATGGGGAAAGTTTCTCAAATCCCATCGCATAAGGCACCACCAATGAGTTTCTATTTTCTGGCTTCGCTTTGGAGACATTATTATAAAACGTACGTTTAGCTTTCCCAAACGGACAATCCAAAAACATCCTAGAGCACAGTAAACTCTTCCCAATTTCATACATTTTAGCTATCTCTTCATCAAAAAACTTAGAGCTGCATACCCTCAAAGCTCTAAGAAACATTCCTGAATATACTGCCTGTTTAACTTTACTATGATGATTCGAATAATAATGAACAAACGACCCCACGTTGGTAGGTTTTCTATACACATTAAATTTGAACCTTCTATTGACTCTATGAATCATGTCGAACAAAAACGGAGGAGTACCATTCTTCTCATTTTCACATGTGAATTTTATTGAAGGTACCAAAGAGTTAAGTTCATTAAGAAAAACAATTTGGTCTTGGTCACTCGCCCATAAGCACAAAATATCGTCGACATACCTAATCCAGACTACATTAGAGGGGATAATCCTGGATAAGATTTTTGTTTCGAGGTACTCCATATACAAATTGCTCAAAACTGAGCAATTTGTATACCTTTGATTAGATTCCCCGCATAGTGCTTATGAAAAACATCGATTTACTTAAATTAGAAGTTCGTGAATGTTTTAAAGTGGTGGATAACTATAAGTATGCCTTTCTCCAAACCATTCCGCCTGAATTGAACCGCTGTTTGATGGATTGTTTTTACACTACTTTGAGGTCTACCTACGGAAAGGTGAGTACTAAACTGGATTTAAAAATGAAAAGACTTATTAAACAAAGTAACTGGAGTAAACACTCCAACCGTGATTTTGTCATCAACCTCTCGGATAGACGACTTGATTACTGCATAAGGATATGGCCTGAGCTTTGCCACGTCTAACGGGACAGTTAATTTTGTAGATATTGCCAAAGGTTTCTGTAATCTCGAAAAGTATAGTGATGTCTCAGTTGAAGATATTAATGTGTGCAAAGGTATGATGTATGGTGTTTTACTTAACAATTCTGTACCTAATTGTCCAAGTCGATTTATTCATGCTTTCAAAATTCTCAAAAAAAGATAATTCATTACATATTACCAAGGCTGATAAGTCAAATGCAGTAGTTATTATGAATAAGGATGATTATGGTCGAAAAATGGAATTACGTTTAGAAGATAGGGATACTTACCTATTGGTTAACAGAGATCCTACTGAAAAAGTGATCGCACATTTTAACAAAACTCTCAAAACTTTGTGCAACGGCGATAAAGAGTTGATTTCTAGGCTAACAAGTCGATCTCCCTCTCTCCCTTATATGTATGGTCTTATAAAAACCCATAAACCTTATAATCCAGTTAGACCGATTATTCGTTCAGTTGGTTCGGCGGCTTATAAACTTTCTAAGTGGTTGGTTAAAGTTTTGTCCCCTATCATTGGTACTTTTTCTAACTCGCACTTAACTAACAATGTAGACTTAATTAATAAGCTATCCACACTAAATTTGAATTTTGATTTTAAACTAGTAAGTTTTGACGTGACTGCTTAATTCACTAAAGTACCTGTTGATTTGTTAGAATACCTACATGAGGAACTGCCTAAATATAATTTGAGCTTGCAGACCAATAATATGTTGGAATTTATCAAATTATGTATAAAAGACAATTATTTCAGTTTCAATGGAAAATTTTTCAAACAAACATTTGGAATTACTATGGGCAATCCCCTTTCCCAAGTTTTGAGCAATTTGTATATGGAGTTCTTCGAAACAAAAATCTTATCCAGGATTATCCCCTCAAATGTAGTGTTGTTTAGTTATGTCGACGATATTTTGTGCTTATGGCCGAGTGACCAAGACCAAATTGTTCTTCTTAATGAACTTAATTCTTTGGTACCTTCAATTAAATTCACATGTGAAAATGAGGAGAATGGTACTCATCCGTTTTTGTTCATTATGATTCATAGAGTCAATAGAAGGTTCAAATTTAAAGTGTATGGAATACATACCAACGTGGGGTCGTTTGTTTATTATTATTCGAATCTTCATAGTGAAGTTAAACAGGCAGTATTTTGAGAAATGTTTCTTCGAACTTTGAGGGTATGCAGCCCTGAGTTTTTTGATGAAGAGACAGCTAAAATATATGAAATTGGGAAGAGTTTACAGTACGCTAAGATGTTTTTGGATTGTTCGTTTAGGAAAGCTAAACGTACGTTTTATAATAATGTCTCCAAAGCGAAGCCAGAAAATAGAAACTCATTGGTGGTACATTATGCGATGGGATTTGAGAAACTTTCCCCAGTTTTTAAGAACCTTAATATCAATTTGGTGTTCACTAAAAATACGATCAAGTGTAATTTAATAAAAAAAAACTCCCCTGGTACATCAGGTTGTGTGTATTCGATTCCCTGCAATGATTGTGTGTCTGTGTACCTTGGAAAAACAGGAAAATCCTTACAATTACGTATGTCCCAAAATGCTTATAATATAAGAACTGCCCAAACGTCTAATGCTTTGTATCTACATACAAGTTTGTTTGATCACACTATTAATTGAGATGGGGCGAAAAGCATTGCCAATTGCAATGGCTTTGTGGAAAGGAATTTAATTGAGTCTGCCCTAATTCGTCAATGTCCAAATCTTCTCAATATTAGTACTGGTATGTACAAACTTGACCCAGTTTTAAGTTACAATATTACATAGCAGTTTAAGAAAAAATTCTGAAAGGGAGGCTTACAATGTCTCATTACAATTTTATATTCATTTATTGTGTGTTCATGAGGCTTTTCTTTAATCTTTCATCCTTATTCTCTGACCGCTTAATCCTCTTTGACCATTCTAAGCTAAGCTATTCCTGTTTCTGGTAATTCTTTCTCTAGAGATGGGTTGGTCGGGTTCCAGGTGTTGGCCTGTATCCTCTCTTTTTCTCTAGTAAGTCTGGTGTTGACAACGGCTTCAACAGGCTGAAAAGTTATTCTCTCTTCCCCATATGTATATATATATCTTATACATATATATATATATATATATATATATATATATATATATATATATATATATATATATATATATATATATATATATATATATATATATATATATATATATATATATATATATATATATATATATATATATATATATATATATATAGGGGTACCACCACTGGTTTAATTAAAGGGACCCACATCCTCGAAGAAGAAAATAAATAGTGTTCAGAGAAGACCTTGTGGGTTCTCACTGAATACTTTAATCTTTTCCTCTTCTACCACCCCTATTATTTTTTTTTTATTTTTTTTTATTTGATTTTATTGCAATGCTACAGTTTACAGAAAACACACACTTATATAACAATATACCAATCAGTGTTCGAAGACCTTGTCCAGCTCCTCGGGGGTCGGGTGCGTACCCAATATACAGCACGCATTTCCCCTCTGAACAGCGACACTGAGGCGCTGAAACATAAAACTGGCCGCTCTTGGATCTCTAGTCTTCCCAATGAGTTCCTCGCCCAGCTCCTTCAGGAACTTAAGTGCACATTTACCCCAGGCGCCCAGAGTCTCAGAGCCTATTGACACGAACCTGTAACAACGTTCTAGGTCCCTGTACTTGTTAGTTTTCTGGGTCTCCCTGAAGATGGCCGCCCCGCCTCCCTCAGCTGCGCTGTAAGGTTGATAGGTATCAGCCGATGTGGATGCACACGTGTAGTCCCACACGACCTGTTTACCTTCCCTCCACGGCTGCAGGGTGACTCCATCTGGGCGTTTTTGGCTGTTGTCAGGTCTGCACAACTGAGGTTCCCTTTGTGCTGGGCATCCAGCTGAAGCCAAACTTCTCTTGATGATGTCATTGACTGCTTCATGTCTGGCAATCTTTCCCTGTGTCTTACGACAGATGAGACCATGGCTACCGTATTGCTCTGCCCGTGCATGGCCGCAAATACACCGGTGCTCGGTGGAGATAGGGGCGGCAAGGCGCAGAGCAACACCAATACTTAGGGTCCGATGGTCCAGGCGGGTGCCCAAGGCGGAATTAGGGACTGCCACCAGGAAGTCCCCGGCATGGGGCGCTTGCACAGCTAGAACGCGCTTTGTCCTTCCTGGAAGCTGCCTCCAGCAATGATGTGGCGATGTTCTCCACTATGGGGCTATCCCATTTGGAATGTTTGCAGTCATTTGGAAAAGTCGGTCGAGGATGAGAGTTGACGAGAGTGTCCCACTGACCGGCTCCTTCCGCGAATTTGGGATCATGAATCCCAATGGAGTCTCTTAGGTGTTCCGGTAGTATTTCCTTAACTAATTCACCTGTTGCACTGGTCGAGGATAAGAATGCTGGCAATGCTAACTGTGTCGCCTTGCGAATACCTATTCCCCAGAGTCTAACTGGGAGCGTTGCTTGGTCCCATTGGTCATCTTGCAGGGAGAGGTTTAACACTTTCACGGTTATTGACCTTATGAGTGTGTCATATTCTGTTAATTTTGGGCTGTCGAAGGAGGGAGCACACCTTAGGAAATACGCCAGTCTGGGCAAAGCCAGGCACCTTGTGAGAAGGTACAAAGCATCGTGGGCGTCCAAAGCCCCTATTCTTCCCTCCATCCTCCTCAGGTCGTTCAGCTTTTCTTCGAGGACTACCTCAATGGCGCTCGAGCCCAGAGGTGCCCCTAGCAGCACACTGTCGGTGGGAGCGATCACTTGGGCTCCTAGCAATATGGTTCGCACTGCATCTATGGTTGGTTGGCTAGATGAGATGATTTCACACTTTAATGGGTTTAGGGTGAGTCCTAACTCCTCTCCCTTAGATTTCACCAGCTGTAGATCTTCTAGCAGGGACTCCTGTGTCCCTGCCAGGGTGCCATCGTCCAGGAACCAGATGTTGAGTTCGCTGGTCAACCTGCTTGTGACCTCTTTAACAGCCATGCAAAAAAGAAAAGGGGCAAGTGGGTCTCCTGGCTGGACACCTTCTGCAGAAACAACTTCATGTTCCCCAAATAGCAGCGTCGATTCCCTACTGTACCCTGCTGAGACGAAGGGGAGTAGAGAAGGAAAGCTTGTTCGAACTGCTTCCAGTACCACATCCCTTTTTACCTGGTTGAAAGCATTTTTAAAGTCTAATTTAATTAATGCCTTATTTTCTGGGAGGTGCTTGATATAGGCTCGTGCTGCATGAGCTGCTGCTTCACAGCCATGGGGGACACCAAAACCTAGTTGATGGGGTCGAAGCATCGTCGCAGCGTCTATGCTAATTTTTCTGACAGCTGCCCTAGCAACAAGGCGCCAAAATGTGTTACCCACGGCAATGGGTCTGACTCCACCATCTTTCTTCTTGAGGGCACAAAGGGTCACATATCTACGTTAATTTTAACTCCAATAAAAAAATATTGACCTCATACATAATGAAATGGGTAGCTCTATCATTACATAAGAAAAAAATTAAAGAAAGTATATTAATTCAGGAAAACTTGGCTTATTAGGCAAATCGGGCCTTGCATAGTAGGCTGAGAAGTGCGTTCTGGCTACTAGGTACGACATATATATATATATATATATATATATATATATATATATATATATATATATATATATATATATATATATATATATATATGCGAACAAGCCTGAATGGTCCCCAGGACTATATGCGAATGAAAACTCACACCCCAGAAGTGACTCGAACCCATACTCCCAGAAGCAACGCAACTGGTAACTACAGGGCGCCTTAATCCGCTTGACCATCACGGCCGTCAAAAGGAAGTGATAGCCGAGGCTATTTGAGCCACTTCCCCGACGGCAACTCGGATGGTAATACCATCCGAGTTGCCGTCGGGGAAGTGGCTCAAATAGCCTCGGCTATCACTTCCTTTTGACGGCCGTGATGGTCAAGCGGATTAAGGCGCCCTGTAGTTACCAGTTGCGTTGCTTCTGGGAGTATGGGTTCGAGTCACTTCTGGGGTGTGAGTTTTCATTCATATATATATATATGCATAAAATCCACAGAGAAATATGAAAGGAGGTGAACGTTGCGGCTTGTTAAAGCCTTTGTCATCACCAGACTGACTAGAGGAGAAGGGAAAAGGGGGAGGATATACAGGCCGACACCTGACCGACCCATCACGTCGGATAAAATACAGACATTAAGATTGATATGTAAAAATAATTGGACAAATTTTACACAGAGTTTAAGATTATGGGCAGTGAATAAGAAAATAGATAAATGACTGGTTAGGAGATGTAGATAATTTGCAGGAGGCGTGACGCTAGCTTCTGGATGGCTTTGAGCTCACTTGAGTGCCAAACATTGCAGGGGGAAGCCGTGCTCCATTTGAGCTCCCATCAGAAACGAACCCCTAGTGATATATCTCCAAGAGAAAAGAAGTTTGCAGACATGGCAGCTGTAGAATCGAGCTGGGAACGCTGTGGTCTCAAGTCCTGGATGGCGAGGAGAGTTTATTAAGCCGCCCAGAGACATTATCGTGGGCTGTGGGAGCGCCCTGACCAGATGCTGTCAGAGGGAGGAGCGCCCTCGACTAGGCAATCTGTGGTAAGCACGATTTAAGCCAGTTCATAGTGATTGCTTGTAGTTGGTCGTGTGCCCAGCGACAGTAGCAATGTTTATTAATAAGTTAGACATGTTTTGATAAGGTAGACGGCCTAAAATAAGAGAGTGGAGAGGGAGGAACACAGAGCGACGTCCGTTCCCTCTGAGCGCTGGCAGGTGACTGAGGCAGAGGACCCTCCCAGAGTGAGTGAAGCCCGTCGGGGAGGTGGAGCATAGACCAGCCCAAAACGGGGGAGTCCACTCACGCAGTATGTAGAGAGCAGATAGATGTTAAAGGCAAATATATTGTGTGGTTATTTTTGTTTATGTGTTTAAGGGGAGACATTTTTATTGGAGTGTCAATGGGTTACAGGTTTGTCTTTGGGAAAGAAGTTGCTGAGAACTTCGAAGCCAGCACAAAGGGAGTAGTTGATGAGACTCCAAGGTAGTGGAGGAGAGGACCTCTAGCTGTGAGGAGAAGCAGTGAATAGGTGTGTCACGTACTTCTGTAGAGGTGGTGAAGCACCATAGTTGCTAGAGGGAACTTCATGGTGTAGCAGCCAGGAGAGCTGTGGAGGACCCTTGCAGAAGTGGTGAAGCACCGTAGTTGCTCAAGGAAGACTTCATGGTGTAGCAGCCAAGAAGTGCTGCAGAGGATCCTGGTAGTTAAGCCCGGAAGAACCTGAGGATATCAGGGTAGTGAACTTCCAGATGTGGAAGGAGAGTTCTAAATGATTACTTGTAGGGAGGTGATAGAGTGTTTGTCCTTAGCGTGCAAGATGCAGTGAGAGGTGAGTGATTGTTTGCCATTTTTGTACCAAGGAGTGTTATACTGAAGCATAGAGTTACAGTCGTAGGCTGGATTACCTACAGATGTATGTGTTCTAGGACTGACAGGGTGATCGATTGATCATTGTTGTGTATCAAGGAACATTCATACTGATATATATGTTATTGCATTCATACGTTGATTTTCCTTGTACATGTTTATAGATATATATTTTCTTGCTAATAGTGCAACATTGTATTATAAGACTTGACCTACTTGAGGAGGTGGGTAATATTAGGTGGTGAATTTAGTTAGTTAGAACACCACTTGATAAGCTGATGATAGAGTTCTGATGGAGTTGGAGTGCAACCTGACTGAAATAGTATAAAGTGTAGGATTCATTATTATTATATGTGTGTATGTGCTTTGTCCAGTAAATGTATTCAAATTTGCTGGTGATTGCCCTTGTCCTTGTGAGGCTTCCCAGGAAATAGTAAAGAAAGAGAGAGAGAGAGAGAGGAAGAACAAAGAACCACCGCTGTGGACAGGGTAGAATAGAAAACTAGTAAGTCAAATGGGATTGAGGAGATCATATCACATAAGGAGAGAGTAGGGAGTCACAGCGGCTCGAGTGGGTGTATGCACGTGACAATGAGGCTGAGTGTTGGAGCCGCATCCCCTGAACGTGTGACGTTGAGCCCCTCTCCAAGAGCCATATATATCGACATATATATATATATATATATATATATATATATATATATATATATATATATATATATATATATATATATATATATATATATATATATATATATATATATATATATATATATATATATATATGTCGTACCTAGTAGCCAGAACGCACTTCTCAGCCTATTATGCAAGGCCCGATTTGCCTAATAAGCCAAGTTTTCATGAATTAATAATTTTTCGACTACCTAACCTACCTTACCTAACCTAACCTAACTTTTTCGGCTACCTAACCTAACCTAACCTATAAAGATAGGTTAGGTTAGGTTAGGAAGGGTTGGTTAGGTTCGGTCATATATCTACGTTAATTTTAACTCCAATAAAAAAAAATGACCTCATACATAATGAAATGGGTAGCTTTATCATTTCATAAGAAAAAAATTTGAGAAAATATAATAATTCAGGAAAACTTGGCTTATTAGGCAAATCAGGCCTTGCATAGTAGGCTGAGAAGTGCGTTCTGGCTACTAGGTACGACATATATATATATATATATATATATATATATTCCAGAACGTCGAATATATATATATAGCCAGAATATTTATTCTGGCTATATATATATAGCCAGAATATATATATCGTCGTCGAAATTATATATATATAGCCAGAACGTCGAACTCCGCCTACTTGTAGGCCCGATTTGCCTAGTAAGCCAAGTTTTCCTGAATTAAATATTTTTCAATATTTTTTCTTATGAAATTATAAAGCTATCCATTTTATTTTGTATGAATGAATTATTTTTAAATTTGAGTTAAAACTAACGTAGATATATGACCGAACCTAACCAACCCTACCTAATCTAACCTAACCTATCTTAAGACTGGAGTTTTGCTAGGTTCCCAGCCATATTGGTGTGTCCTTAAATGAGCGTGTGGATGCTGCCATTAAGGAAGCTATCCACAATTGTCCCATCTCCCGTAAAGGTGCTCCTTATTCTGACTTCTACCCAGTTATTCATTTCTCAATCCTTGCCCGTTGGCAGGGTCGTTGGTCGTCTGTTACTGGTAACAAACTGCGTGCTCTTAAGGGTAGTGCGTCCCCATGGCCTTCCTCCTACCTCCGTAACCGGGGGTCGGAAACGGCTTTGGCAAGGTTACATATTGGTCATACACGTTTAACTCACGGGCACTTAAAGAAGCGCCGCCCTGCTCCTTATTGTCCAAACTGCATTGTTCCTGTCATGGACGTGGTTATCCTTGTTGAATGCCTTGTCCTCCTGGACGTGCTTTCATCTTGCTTCCCAACTGTCCCTCGCGGTCACCTGTCCCTAGATAGCATCCTTGGTGAATCAGACACATTTGATATCATTTGCCTTATGCACTTTTGTTCTTGTATTGGTATCCTAAGTAATATTTAGCCCCTTTTGAATATCCAGCATTTGATGATGCTACATTGTCTCCTCAGCTTGTTGCCATCTTTTGATAATTACTTACTGAAATGAATTACTTATTTCTAAATGAACATTAGAAATATTCAATAAATATTTCCAAAATCAGTGAATAATGATGCATATTTCTAAAATAAGTACAAATAATTTATTTGAATTGATTATTTTCAAACTATTTACAGGGTTAGCTGGCAGCCAGTGCCAAGAATCGTCGTGGGGGGTCTGAATGTGACCCAGGCTCGTTGTTCTCTTTTTAATTATGGCGACCCCGACAAGCCTATGTTCATCCCAAACCCCAGACCATTGTCTCTGCCAATTTGGGTGAACCTGACCCCAAACGTCTGGCCTCATACTTTGACGACAGACAATGTATCTTCTAGTATAGATTTGGGTGGTACCCAGCGTTGTCCGGGTCTGTCTGTCTCCCATCTGTCCATATATCTATCTATCCATCTTTCTGTCCGTCTACCTAACGGCCTATTTACCACCAATCTATCCAACTGTCTGTCCACCTATCTATCCATCCACTTAAAAATCTATTTATTCATCTATCCATCCTTCTACCAATCATGTCATCCTTATTTATTTATATATTGAAGAGTTCTTTTACTATTGTACAGCCACCAGCAACCATAGCGTTTCGGGCAGGTCCTTAATCCAATGTTCCCTGGAGTACGACCCACCAAGTCGTTTAACAACCAGGTACCCATTCACTGCTGGGTGAACACAGGCTACAGTTAAAGACTGGCGCCCAGTCAATCCTCCCCGGCCATGATACAAACCCAGGGTAGATCGCTCGTCAAACGCCGGGCGTGTGTTTTAACACCGCGCCAAGGGGATTTCGATCTATTTATCCATTTATCTACTCATCCATCTATGAATAGCTCAATCAATCTATTCATCCTTCTGTCCATCCATCTATTCATCTACCTATACATCTATCTGCCAATCTGTCGATCACTTTGTCCATCTATCCATATATCTAGCTATAAATTCATACTGCTATCTGTCCATCCATCTGTGCAGCCATTTATCCTTCAATGTATATATATCCCTCTAGCTTTCTATCTGTTCATCTATATATTCATCTATTCATAGAAGTATCTATCTCTCTATCTATCTATCTATCTATCTATCTATCTATCTATCTATCTATCTTTCTATCTATCTATCTATCTATCTATCTATCTATCTATCTATCTATCTATCTATCTATCTATCTATCTATCTATCTATCTATCTATCTATCTGTCTGACTCTGTCTTTCTTTGTGTCTGTCTCTGTCTCTTTATCTAACTCTAGCTGTGTGTGTCACTGTCTCTGTCCACCTGCCTGTCTCTTATAAACAATATAACTGTCTAATGTGTGGGAGTTCGAGAGCGAGAGGAGTTCAGTGGTGTGAAATACAAAACAATAATAGTTACTGCTTACTGTGCCACAGTGCCGTTGCTTGAGAAACTTCTGACTTTGTGTAAGGATCGTGTGTTTTATGCCAGTGCGGCAAAATTATTAACAGCACAAAATTCTCGTAATTTTCCCAAGATCAGTGAATAATGGTGAATATTACTTTAAGATTTTTTGGAGGACGAAAGGATTTTGTTTTAAAAATATAGATATGTAGATGTCCGCCAGTGCCCAAACCTATAGAGAAGGAGGAGGTGGCGTTAGCACGCTGTTCTCTTTTGACTTATGCGACCCCGACCAGCCTATGTTTATCCCTTACGCAAGACCATTCCCTCTGCAAATTTAATTTGGGTGACGGTAGCCTCAACCTTGTTACCGCCAACTTTGAACAGACAGACATTCTCTCTTATAGAATAGATGAAATAGATACGAACAATAACTTGTGACAATACTTTATTAAACATGAAACTCGAGGACAACAATAAGTGAACGTTTACTAAGATGAACTTCTTCAGCGGTTAACTGTTACACATACGAGTGTTTACTCGAGCTATTGTTTACACTAACTAGTGTTTATCACAGCTATTGTTTACACTAGTGTTTATCACAGCTAGTGTTTACACTAACTAGTGTTAATCACAGCTAATGTTTACACTAGTGTTTATCACAGCTAGTGTTTACACTAACTAGTGTTAATCACAGCTAATGTTTACACTAACTAGTGTTTATCACAGGTATTGTTTACAATTCCTAGTGTTTATCACAGTTAGTGTTTACACTTCCTAGTGTTTATCACAGCTATTGTTTACACTTCCTAGTGTTTATCACAGCTATTGTTTACACTAACTAGTGTTTATTACAGCTAATGTTTACTCTAACTAGTGCTTATCACAGCTAGTGTTTACTCTAACTAGTGTTTATCACAGCTAGTGTTTACTCTAACTAGTGCTTATCACAGCTAGTGTTTACACTAACTAGTGTTTATCACAGCTAGTGTTTTCACTAACTAGTGTTTATCACAGCTAGTGTTTACGCTTACTAGTGTTTATCACAACTAGTATTTACACAAACTAGTCTTTATCACAGATTGTGTTTACACAAACTAGTGTTTATCACAGCTTGTGTTTACACTAACTAGTGTTTATCACAGCTAGAGTTTACACTAACTAGAGTTTATCACAGCTAGTGTTTACAATAACTACTGTTTACAATAACTAGTGTTTATCACAGCTAGTGTTTACACTAAGTAGTGTTTGTCACAGTTAGTGTTTACACCAACTAGTGTTTACACTAACTAGCGTTTATCACAGTTAGTGTTTACACTAACTAGAGTTTATCACAGCTAGTGTTTACACTAACTAGTGTTTAACAGCTAGTGTTTACACTAACTAATGTTTGTCACAGCTAGTGTTTACACTAACTAGAGTTCACATAAGTGAGTGTTGACACTTGAAGGTGTTGACACAAGTAAGTGATGTAGTAGAGAGGAGGTATACATGTGCATATATGTATTATGAGAAAAAGAGGAAGTATACACCTACGAGAGTGTGAATGTGAGTAATATGTGTGAGGCAGGTATATATATGTGTATGTGTGTGTATATATGTGTTGTCTATGATGGTTGCTGTGAAGAGACGTCATCCTTCACTTCTTCAAGAAACATATACTCGTTTGAAACTTAAGTTTGCGAGTTGTTCATAATTCCTTGACATCAAAGTTAAGGTCTCTGGAGTTAGGGCTTCCTGTAGACAACCAGAAAGAGTATCGAGTTAGGGCTTCCTGTAGACACCCCAGAAAGAGTATGGTGCAAGGGCTTCCTGTAGACGCCCGTGAAGAGTTTGGGGTTAGGGCTTCCTGTAGGCGCCCATGAAGTGTATGGTATTAGGGGCTTCCTGTAGACGCCCATGAAGTGTATGGTGTTAGGGCTTCCTGTAGACGCCCATGAAGAGTATGGTGTTAGGGCTTCTTGTAGACGCCCATGAAGAGTATGGTGTTAGGGCTTCCTGTAGACGCCCATGAAGAGTATGGTGTTAGGGCTTCCTGTAGACGCCCATGAAGAGTATGGTGTTAGGGCTTCCTGTAGACGCCCATGAAGAGTATGGTGTTAGGGCTTTCTGTAGACGCCCATGAAGAGTATGGTGTTAGGGCTTCCTGTAGACGCCCATGAAGAGTATGGTGTTAATGTGGTTGTCCCTGATGAAGAAGACGAAGGGGCGGTCACATCTGAACACTAAAGGGTCCTGTTCGATCAAGAGGACTGTGGCAGCAGCAGCCTCGGAGCCTTCCTCGTTCACCTCCACCACGGCCTTGTGGATGACGGTGTTCACACTCAGGCTGGTGCCCCGGACATAGTTGGTGAGATCACTGCGGCTCGAGAACAGGTCTTCGATCCCCAGAGCTCCTAGGACCTGTCAGGAAGATAGGAAGCGTAGTGAACACTAAGAACATGTCAGAAGGGTGGATTAACACGAAGAACACGTCTGTGAGAAAGGTGGGTGAGCACTAAGAACATGTCAGTGAGAAAGATAAGTAGGTTCTTGAATATTAGAACACGTCTGTGAGAAAGATATGTAGGTTCTAAAACACGAAGAACACGTCTGTGAGAAAGGGGGGGTGAATACTAAGAACATGTCTGTGAGAAAGGTGGGTGAACACTAAGCATATGTCCGTGAGAAAGATAAGTAGGTTCTTGAACACTTAAGAACACGTCTGTGATGAAGATGAAAATGCTGTTGAACACTAAGAACTTGTCTGTGGGGAAGAAAAGAAAGTTCTTGAACACTTAAGAACACGTCTGTGATGAAGATGAAAATGCTGTTGAACACTAAGAACTTGTCTGTGAGGAAGAAAAGAAAGTTCTTGAACACTAAGTACTAAGTTCTTCCTTACATGTCTGTAAGGAAGAACAGAAGATTGTTAAGTACAAAGAACACGTCTTTGAAGAACATGAGATGATTGGTGAACTCTAAGAAGTGGCTCAAACCAACAGTATGGAGCTGACAACATTTTTCTGTAAGACTAATACAAAACATTTTTAACACAGGGTGTCACCAATCACGGTAGTGTTGTGTCCACTACACCAACATTATACCACCACAGTCACCAGTCATGGTAGTGTTGTGTCCACTACACCAACAGTATACCACCACAGTATATCACCAGTCATGGTAGTGTTGTGTCCACTACACCAACTGTATACCGCCACAGTCACCAGTCATGGTAGTTTCGCGTCCATTACACCAACAGTATACCACCAAAGTCACCAGTCATGGTAGTTTTATGTCCACTACACCAACAGTATACCACCACAGTATATCACCAGTCATGGTAGCGTTGTGTCCACTACACCAACTCAGACCCCTCAAACAAACTCAGTTTTCTTGATATAAGGGGTCTGAGTTGGTGTAGTCGGTCAAGGCATACCAGTTATTGCAGCTGCGCGAACACCTGTACTCTCTGGGTTCGATTCAACTGCTGGGAGGGTGTCTATTTGTTTACATACATACACATACACACACACACACACACACATATATATATATATATATATATATATATATATATATATATATATATATATATATATATATATATATATATATATATATATATATATATATATATATATATATATATGTATGTATATGCATATATATATTAGTATATTTTGGTAGCAGTCTTTCCTGTAGACATATATTATTAAATATGACCGAAAAAGTAAGATTAATAATTCTAACACGAATTTTCTCAATCTTTCGTACATTACGCTTCACTGTTGGAGGTAAATCAAAAATCACTTCTCCAAAATTCATTTTTATTTCTAGTCTGACGCGACACGGGCGCGTTTCGTAAAACTTATTACATTTTCAAAGACTTCACAAATACACAACTGATTAGAACGTATCTCTGATTTTATATCTACATTTGAGTGAGGTGGGAAGGGTGATGTGGCATTAACACAAGACAGAACAGGAGGGGATATTAATAGGGTATTAAAAGTATCAACACAAGACAGAACAGAAACAATGGGTATTGAATAGAAGTGTTTGTAGAAAGCCTATTGGTCCATATTTCTTGATGCTTCTATATTGGAGCGGAGTCTTGAGGTGGGTAGAATATAGTTGTGCAATAATTGGCTGTTGATTGCTGGTGTTGACTTCTTGATGTGTAGTGCCTCGCAAACGTCACGCCGCCTGCTATCGCTGTATCTATCGATGATTTCTGTGTTGTTTACTAGGATTTCTCTGGCGATGGTTTGGTTATGGGAAGAGATTATATGTTCCTTAATGGAGCCCTGTTGCTTATGCATCGTTAAACGCCTAGAAAGAGATGTTGTTGTCTTGCCTATATACTGGGTTTTTTGGAGCTTACAGTCCCCAAGTGGGCATTTGAAGGCATAGACGACATTAGTCTCTTTTAAAGCGTTCTGTTTTGTGTCTGGAGAGTTTCTCATGAGTAGGCTGGCCGTTTTTCTGGTTTTATAGTAAATCGTCAGTTGTATCCTCTGATTTTTGTCTGTAGGGATAACGTTTCTATTAACAATATCTTTCAGGACCCTTTCCTCCATTTTATGAGCTGTGGAAAAGAAGTTCCTGTAAAATAGTCTAATAGGGGGTATAGGTGTTGTGTTAGTTGTCTCTTCAGAGGTTGCATGGCTTTTCACTTTCCTTCTTATATATATATATATATATATATATATATATATATATATATATATATATATATATATATATATATATATATATATATATATATATATATATATATATATATTATTAAATATGACCGAAAAAGTAAGATTAATAATTCTAACACGAATTTTCTCAATCTTTCGTACATTTCTTTTCACTGTTGGAGGTAATTCAAAAATCAATTCTCAAAAATTCATTTTTATTTCTAGTCTGACGCGACACGAGCGCGTTTCGTAAAACTTATTACATTTTCAAAGACTTTAGTTTACAAATACACAACTGAATAGAACTTACACATCTTCGATTTTGTTTATATCTACATTTGAGTGAGGTGGATGGGGTGAGGTGGCATTAATAGCGTATTAATTTCATCAACACAAGACAGAACAAGAGGTGGCATTAATAGGGTATTAATTTCATCAACACAAGACAGAACACGAAACAATGAGTATTGAAATGGAAGTGATTGTAGAAAGCCTATTGGTCCATATTTCTTGATGCTTCTATATTGGAGCGGAGTCTTGAGGTGGGTAGAATATAGTTGTGCATTAATTGGCTGTTGATTGCTGGTATTGACTTCTTAATGTGTAGTGCCTCGCAAACGTCAAGCCGCCTACTATCGCTGTATCTATCGATGATTTCTGTGTTGTTTACTAGGATTTCTCTGGCGATGGTTTGGTTGTGGGAAGAGATTATATGTTCCTTAATGGAGCCCTGTTGTTTATGCATCGTTAAACGCCTAGAAAGAGATGTTGTTGTCTTGCCTATATACTGTTTTTTTTGGAGCTTACAGTCCCCAAGTGGGCATTTGAAGGCATAGACGACGTTGGTCTCTTTTAAAGCGTTCTGCTTTGTGTCTGGAGAGTTTCTCATGAGTAGGCTGGCCGTTTTTCTGGTTTTATAGTAAATTGTCAGTTGTATCCTCTGATTTTTGTCTGTAGGGATAACGTTTCTATTAACAATATCTTTCAGGACCCTTTCCTCTGTTTTATGAGCTGTGGAAAAGAAGTTACTGTAAAATAGTCTAATAGGGGGTATAGGTGTTGTGTTAGTTGTCTCTTCAGAGGTTGCATGGCGTTTCACTTTCCTTCTTATGATGTCTTCGACGAAACCATTGGAGAAGCCGTTGTTGACTAGGACCTGCCTTACCCTACAGAGTTCTTTGTCGACTTGCTTCCATTCTGAGCTGTGGCTTAGAGCACGGTCGACATATGCGTTAACATCACTCCTCTTGTACCTGTCTGGGCAGTCGCTGTTGGCATTTAGGCACATTCCTATGTTCGTTTCCTTAGTGTAGACTGCAGTGTGGAAACCTCCGCTCTTTTCCATGACTGTTACATCTAGAAAGGGCAGCTTCCCATCCTTTTCCATCTCGTAAGTGAAACGCAGCACGGAACTCTGCTCAAATGCCTCCTTCAGCTCCTGCAGATGTCTGACATCAGGTACCTGTGTAAAAATGTCGTCAACATACCTGCAGTATATGGCCAGTTTCAAGTTCATGTCGACTAAGACTTTTTGCTCGGTGGTACCCATGTAGAAGTTTGCAAACAGGAAACCTAGGGGAGAACCCATGGAGACCCCATCTACTTGCTTATACATGTGCCCATCCGGGCTCAAGAAGGGTGCCTCTTTAGTACAAGCTTGGAGTAGTTTCCTCAGAATATTCTCGGGTATGTCAAGAGGAGTACAGGCTGGATCACGATACACTCTGTCGGCTATCATCCCGATTGTCTCGTCCACAGGTACGTTGGTAAACAGCGATTCTACGTCCAACGAGGCTCTTATCCCTGTGGCCCGTGTGCCCCGCAGTAAGTCAACAAATTCCTTTGGAGACTTCAGGCTGAAGGCGCAAGGAACATAAGGAGTCAGCAGGCCGTTGAGTCTCTTCGCCAGTCTGTACGTGGGTGTGGGTATCTTTCTAATGATTGGCCGAAGTGGGTTTCCAGGCTTGTGTGTCTTGACATTTCCATACGCATATCCAGATTTATATTCCCCAATGATCTTTGGCAGGTGGAGTCCGGATTTCTTGGCGTTCACAGTTTCGATCAGTTTGTTGACCTTTGCTTTCAATTCGGCTGTAGTGTCCTTCGTTACCCTTTGGAACTTAGTTTGGTCAGAGAGTATGAGGTTCATTTTCGCCAGATATTCATCTTTTTTAAGAATGACATATATTGGCGACTTGTCACCTCTCCTGACAACTATCTCCTTGTTCTCACGAAGGCTTTTAGCTGCCGCTTTGAGCTCGGGGGACAGTATGGTGCTTCTGTAATTGCCTCGATTCTTTCCTCCTTCTGCAATAAGTTCTGCTTGTAAGGTATCTTTGGTAGTGACCTTCTTTTGTGTCTCGAGGTCGAATATGTCGTCCAACAGAATTTCCAACTCTACTTTCCGGGCCATCTCACTCGGTCTGGACATAAAATGACAGTTTATGCCCAGATTTAGGAGAGTGACTTGGTCCTCAGTGAGGTTAATTCCTGCAAGGTTCAGGAAGCCATCTCTTGGTCGTGGAATTGCCATAGGTCCTCCATATAATGTTGTTAGTTTCTTGATAATCCTTGTTTCAGTGCTGAGGTGATGTTGGTCTGTGAGGATGTCGAGGTGTTGTTCAATGCGGGTACGGATACTTTCGTCGATGTTGCTATTTCTCCACTCGTTTGTAGCGTGAAGTAGTTGCGTTTTGTTGTCTTTGATTTCATTCTCTGCCTTGTATATCTGATCACGAATCAGATCCTGGCGATATTTTATCGTGAAGGCTTGATTCCTTGCTGCTGGGTCGTGCGCTTTAATATTTGTATATTTTGGTAGCAGTCTTTCCTGTAGACATATATTATTAAATATGACCGAAAAAGTAAGATTAATAATTCTAACACGAATTTTCTCAATCTTTCGTACATTTCTATTCACTGTTGGAGGTAAATCAAAAATCAATTCTCCAAAATTCATTTTTATTTCTAGTCTGACGCGACACGAGAGCGTTTCGTAAAACTTATTACATTTTCAAAGACTTTAGTTTACAAATACACAACTGAATAGAACTTACGCATCTCCGATTTTATATCTACATTTGAGTGAGGTGGATGGGGTGAGGTGGCATTAATAGGGTATTAATTTCATCAACACAAGACAGAACAAGAGGTGGCATTAATAGGGTATTAATTTCATCAACACAAGACAGAACAAGAGGTGGCATTAATAGGGTATTAATTTCATCAACACAAGACAGAACACGAAACAATGGGTATTGAATAGAAGTGTTTGTAGAAAGCCTATTGGTCCATATTTCTTGATGCTTCTATATTGGGGAAGAGTCTTGAGGTGGGTAGAATATAGTTGTGCATTAATTGGCTGTTGATTGCTGGTGTTGACTGCTTGATGTGCAGTGCCTCGCAAACGTCAAGCCGCCTGCTATCGCTGTATCTATCGATGATTTCTGTGTTGTTTACTAGGATTTCTCTGGCGATGGTTTGGTTGTGGGAAGAGATTATATGTTCCTTAATTATAATAATACCTTAAACTAACCTATCTTTATAGGTTAGGTAGCCCAAAAAGTTAGGTTAGGTTAGGTTAAGTAGTTTAGGTAGTGGAAAAACAATTAATTCCTGAAAACTTGGCTAATTAGGCAAATCGGGCCTTGCATAGTAGGCTGAGAAGTGCGTTCTGGCTACTAGGTACGACATATATATATATATATATATATATATATATATATATATATATATATATATATATATATAACTGAAAACTCACACCCCAGAAGTGACTCGAACCCATACTCCCACAACTGGTATGTACAGGGACGCCTTAATCCGCTTGACCATCACGACCGGACAAAAGGAAGTGATAGCCGAGGCTATATGAACCACTTCCCCGCCGGCACTCGGATGGTAATCTTGGGCATAGCATTTTATCAAATCACCTCATTCTTTGGGGCACACGTGAGGAACACAAATGCAAACAAGCCTGAATGGTCCCCAGGACTATATACAACTGAAAACTCACACCCCAGAAGTGACTCGAACCCATACTCCCACAACTGGTATGTACAGGGACGCCTTAATCCGCTTGACCATCACGACCGGACAAAAGGAAGTGATAGCCGAGGCTATATGAACCACTTCCCCGCCGGCACTCGGATGGTAATCTTGGGCATAGCATTTTATCAAATCACCTCATTCTTTGGGGCACACGTGAGGAACACAAATGCAAACAAGCCTGAATGGTCCCCAGGACTATATACAACTGAAAACTCACACCCCAGAAGTGACTCGAACCCATACTCCCACAACTGGTATGTACAGGGACGCCTTAATCCGCTTGACCATCACGACCGGACAAAAGGAAGTGATAGCCGAGGCTATATGAACCACTTCCCCGCCGGCACTCGGATGGTAATCTTGGGCATAGCATTTTATCAAATCACCTCATTCTTTGGGGCACACGTGAGGAACACAAATGCAAACAAGCCTGAATGGTCCCCAGGACTATATACAACTGAAAACTCACACCCCAGAAGTGACTCGAACCCATACTCCCACAACTGGTATGTACAGGGACGCCTTAATCCGCTTGACCATCACGACCGGACAAAAGGAAGTGATAGCCGAGGCTATATGAACCACTTCCCCGCCGGCACTCGGATGGTAATCTTGGGCATAGCATTTTATCAAATCACCTCATTCTTTGGGGCACACGTGAGGAACACAAATGCAAACAAGCCTGAATGGTCCCCAGGACTATATACAACTGAAAACTCACACCCCAGAAGTGACTCGAACCCATACTCCCACAACTGGTATGTACAGGGACGCCTTAATCCGCTTGACCATCACGACCGGACAAAAGGAAGTGATAGCCGAGGCTATATGAACCACTTCCCCGCCGGCACTCGGATGGTAATCTTGGGCATAGCATTTTATCAAATCACCTCATTCTTTGGGGCACACGTGAGGAACACAAATGCAAACAAGCCTGAATGGTCCCCAGGACTATATACAACTGAAAACTCACACCCCAGAAGTGACTCGAACCCATACTCCCACAACTGGTATGTACAGGGACATACCGGTCGTGATGGTCAAGCGGATTAAGGCGTCCCTGTACATACCAGTTGTGGGAGTATGGGTTCGAGTCACTTCTGGGGTGTGAGTTTTCAGTTGTATATAGTCCTGGGGACCATTCAGGCTTGTTTGCATTTGTGTTCCTCACGTGTGCCCCAAAGAATGAGGTGATTTGATAAAATGCTATGCCCAAGATTACCATCCGAGTGCCGGCGGGGAAGTGGTTCATATAGCCTCGGCTATCACTTCCTTTTGTCCGGTCGTGATGGTCAAGCGGATTAAGGCGTCCCTGTACATACCAGTTGTGGGAGTATGGGTTCGAGTCACTTCTGGGGTGTGAGTTTTCAGTTGTATATAGTCCTGGGGACCATTCAGGCTTGTTTGCATTTGTGTTCCTCACGTGTGCCCCAAAGAATGAGGTGATTTGATAAAATGCTATGCCCAAGATTACCATCCGAGTGCCGGCGGGGAAGTGGTTCATATAGCCTCGGCTATCACTTCCTTTTGTCCGGTCGTGATGGTCAAGCGGATTAAGGCGTCCCTGTACATACCAGTTGTGGGAGTATGGGTTCGAGTCACTTCTGGGGTGTGAGTTTTCAGTTGTATATAGTCCTGGGGACCATTCAGGCTTGTTTGCATTTGTGTTCCTCACGTGTGCCCCAAAGAATGAGGTGATTTGATAAAATGCTATGCCCAAGATTACCATCCGAGTGCCGGCGGGGAAGTGGTTCATATAGCCTCGGCTATCACTTCCTTTTGTCCGGTCGTGATGGTCAAGCGGATTAAGGCGTCCCTGTACATACCAGTTGTGGGAGTATGGGTTCGAGTCACTTCTGGGGTGTGAGTTTTCAGTTGTATATAGTCCTGGGGACCATTCAGGCTTGTTTGCATTTGTGTTCCTCACGTGTGCCCCAAAGAATGAGGTGATTTGATAAAATGCTATGCCCAAGATTACCATCCGAGTGCCGGCGGGGAAGTGGTTCATATAGCCTCGGCTATCACTTCCTTTTGTCCGGTCGTGATGGTCAAGCGGATTAAGGCGTCCCTGTACATACCAGTTGTGGGAGTATGGGTTCGAGTCACTTCTGGGGTGTGAGTTTTCAGTTGTATATAGTCCTGGGGACCATTCAGGCTTGTTTGCATTTGTGTTCCTCACGTGTGCCCCAAAGAATGAGGTGATTTGATAAAATGCTATGCCCAAGATTACCATCCGAGTGCCGGCGGGGAAGTGGTTCATATAGCCTCGGCTATCACTTCCTTTTGTCCGGTCGTGATGGTCAAGCGGATTAAGGCGTCCCTGTACATACCAGTTGTGGGAGTATGGGTTCGAGTCACTTCTGGGGTGTGAGTTTTCAGTTGTATATAGTCCTGGGGACCATTCAGGCTTGTTTGCATTTGTGTTCCTCACGTGTGCCCCAAAGAATGAGGTGATTTGATAAAATGCTATGCCCAAGATTACCATCCGAGTGCCGGCGGGGAAGTGGTTCATATAGCCTCGGCTATCACTTCCTTTTGTCCGGTCGTGATGGTCAAGCGGATTAAGGCGTCCCTGTACATACCAGTTGTGGGAGTATGGGTTCGAGTCACTTCTGGGGTGTGAGTTTTCAGTTGTATATAGTCCTGGGGACCATTCAGGCTTGTTTGCATTTGTGTTCCTCACGTGTGCCCCAAAGAATGAGGTGATTTGATAAAATGCTATGCCCAAGATTACCATCCGAGTGCCGGCGGGGAAGTGGTTCATATAGCCTCGGCTATCACTTCCTTTTGTCCGGTCGTGATGGTCAAGCGGATTAAGGCGTCCCTGTACATACCAGTTGTGGGAGTATGGGTTCGAGTCACTTCTGGGGTGTGAGTTTTCAGTTGTATATAGTCCTGGGGACCATTCAGGCTTGTTTGCATTTGTGTTCCTCACGTGTGCCCCAAAGAATGAGGTGATTTGATAAAATGCTATGCCCAAGATTACCATCCGAGTGCCGGCGGGGAAGTGGTTCATATAGCCTCGGCTATCACTTCCTTTTGTCCGGTCGTGATGGTCAAGCGGATTAAGGCGTCCCTGTACATACCAGTTGTGGGAGTATGGGTTCGAGTCACTTCTGGGGTGTGAGTTTTCAGTTGTATATAGTCCTGGGGACCATTCAGGCTTGTTTGCATTTGTGTTCCTCACGTGTGCCCCAAAGAATGAGGTGATTTGATAAAATGCTATGCCCAAGATTACCATCCGAGTGCCGGCGGGGAAGTGGTTCATATAGCCTCGGCTATCACTTCCTTTTGTCCGGTCGTGATGGTCAAGCGGATTAAGGCGTCCCTGTACATACCAGTTGTGGGAGTATGGGTTCGAGTCACTTCTGGGGTGTGAGTTTTCAGTTGTATATAGTCCTGGGGACCATTCAGGCTTGTTTGCATTTGTGTTCCTCACGTGTGCCCCAAAGAATGAGGTGATTTGATAAAATGCTATGCCCAAGATTACCATCCGAGTGCCGGCGGGGAAGTGGTTCATATAGCCTCGGCTATCACTTCCTTTTGTCCGGTCGTGATGGTCAAGCGGATTAAGGCGTCCCTGTACATACCAGTTGTGGGAGTATGGGTTCGAGTCACTTCTGGGGTGTGAGTTTTCAGTTGTATATAGTCCTGGGGACCATTCAGGCTTGTTTGCATATATATATATATATATATATATATATACATATATATATATATATATATATATATATATATATATATATATATATATATATATATATATATATATATATATATATGCAATTGACGATCACAAAACACTGATCATTTTATGCGGAAAATCCACAGAGAAATATGAAATGAGGTGAACGTTTCGGCTTTGTTAAAGCCTTTGTCAACACCAGACTGACTAAGGAGAAGGGAGAAGGGGGAGGATATATAGGCCGACACCTGACCAACCCATCCCTAGGGTTGGTCAGGTGTAATTAACCAAAATCAGGTATAGCTTAGCTTAAAATGGTCAAAGAGGATTAAGCGGTCAGAGAATAAGGATGAAAGATTAAAGAAAAGCCTCATGAACACACAATATATGAATATACAATTATAATGAGACATTGTAAGCCTCTCTATCAGAGTTGTTTCTTAAACTGTTGTGCAATATTATAACTTAAAAATGGATCAAGTTTGTACATTCCAGTACTAACATTAAGAAGATTTGGACACTGACTGATTAGAGCAGACTCAATCAAATTCCGTTCCACGAAATCCCCACAATTGGTAATGCTTTTTGCCCCATCCCAGTTAATATTGTGATCGCATAAACTCGTATGTAGATACAATGCATTAGACGTTTGGGCAGTTCTAATACTATAAGCATGTTGTGACAACCGCAATTGTAAGGACTTTCCTGTTTGTCCAAGGTACACAGAATCACAATCATTGCAGGGAATTGAATACACACAACCTGCTGTATCAGGGGAGTTTTTTATTAAATTGGATTTGATCGTACTATTAGTGAACACCAAATTTATATTAAGTTTCTTAAAAATCAGAGACAATTTTTCAAGTCCACTCGCATAAGGTACCACCAATGAGTTAATAATTTTTGGTTTCGCCTTAGGGACGTGATTATAAAACGTACGTTTGGCTTGTACAAACGAGAAATCCAAAAACCTCTTAGGATATTGTAAACTCTTCCCAATTTCATATATTTTAGCAATCTCTTCATCAAAAAACTCAGGGCTGCAAACCCTCAAAGCTCGTAGAAACATTCCTGAAAATACTGCCTGTTTAACTTTACTATGATGATTCGAATAAAAATGAACATACGACCCCACGTTGGTAGGTTTCCTATACACATTAAATTTGAACTTTCTAGCGACTCTATGAATCATAATGTCCAAAAACGGAAGAGTACCATTCTCCTCAGTCTCACAAGTGAATTTTATTGAAGGTACCAAAGAATTGAGTTCATTAAGAAAAACTATCTGGTCTTTGTTGCACGGCCATAAGCACAAAATATCATCAACATACCTATACCAAACCACATTAGCCGGCATAATCCTGGATAAGATTTTTGTTTCAAAGAATTCCATATACAAATTGCTTAAAACTGGGGACAGGGGATTGCCCATCGCCATACCAAATGTTTGTTTGAAAAATTTTCCATTAAAACTAAAATAATTGTCTTTTATACACAATTTAATAAGTTCCAATACTTTATTGGTCTGCAAGCTCAAATTATATTTAGGCAGTTCCTCACGTAGAAATTCTAACAGATCATCAACAGGAACTTTAGTGAATAAAGAGGTTACATCGAAACTTATAAGTTTAAAATCAAAATTTAAATTCAGTGTGGATAGCTTATTAACTAAGTCCACATTGTTTGTCAAGTGTGAGTTGGAAATAGTACCAACTATAGGGGACAAAACTTTGACTAACCACTTAGAGAGTTTATAACCCGCCGAACCAATTGAACTAATAATCGGCCTTGCCGGATTATATGGCTTATGAGTTTTTATAAGACCATACATGTAAGGAAGAGAGGGGGATCGACTTGTTAGCCTAGATATCAACTCTTTATCGCCTTTACACACAGTTTTAAGAGTTTTGTTAAAATGTGCAATCACTTTTTCAGTAGGATCTCTGTTAACCAATAGATAAGTATCCCTGTCTTCCAAGAGTAACTCCATTTTTCGGACATAGTCATCTTTATTCATAATAACTACTGCATTTGACTTATCAGCCTTGGTAATATGTAATGAACTATCTTTTTTGAGATTTTTGAACGCATGAACAAATCGACTTGGACAATTAGGAACAGAATTGTTAAGTAAAACGCCATACATCATACCTTTGCACACATTAATATCTTCAACTGAGACATTGCTATACTTTTCAAGATTGCTGAAACCTTTGGCAATATCTACATAATTGACTGTTCCGTTAGATGTGGCAAAGCTCAGGCCATATCCTGTTCTGTTCTGTTCCTAATTGTCCAAGTCGATTTGTTCATGCGTTCAAAAATCTCAAAAAAGATAGTTCATTACATATTACCAAGGCTGATAAGTCAAATGCAGTAGTTATTATGAATAAAGATGACTATGTCCGAAAAATGGAGTTACTCTTGGAAGACAGGGATACTTATCTATTGGTTAACAGAGATCCTACTGAAAAAGTGATTGCACATTTTAACAAAACTCTTAAAACTGTGTGTAAAGGCGATAAAGAGTTGATATCTAGGCTAACAAGTCGATCCCCCTCTCTTCCTTACATGTATGGTCTTATAAAAACTCATAAGCCATATAATCCGGCAAGGCCGATTATTAGTTCAATTGGTTCGGCGGGTTATAAACTCTCTAAGTGGTGTCGGAAAATCCGACACCATAATATCATACAGATAATAGCTGTATTGTATAAACAAGTTACCCATAGAAAACGTAACTTGTAGTGGAATTACCGTCTATAGAAAACGGGATATCATCACCACATACTATTATAATTCACCAGCTATTTTGCTGGGAATTATTCTTAAATACATTAGTCTTTGGACTTTACCATCATAAAACATCTTATATAAATTAACTTAATTATCAATATTAAAGTAGAGTAAATGTGACCCTTCTATCACTTTCTGACATGTGGACAAAGTAAGCCAGGCGTCAGAGGGAGGAGGAGGGCAGCCATTGTTGTTTATGTTGAGACCAGAGGCTCACACGGGAGCAAATTCGGCTCCTGTTAAATTTACTTGGACGTAGTGTTATGGAAACCAAAGGTGTACCATTTTCAACACGCTGTCTACATATCAAGTTAAGTGTTCTTTCCGAAACCCATTATCTATCATTAGTGGCCATTAATGTCATTGGGTAGGGTTACCCGGTTAGAACGCGAAATCGCCTCAAACTAAAGGTAATTAAGCCAGGTCTTCAATGTTCCATGTACAGTTTTCTCTGAAATACTTGTCATATATAGAACCTGGCTTCACAGCTAGCGCACTTTTGACAGGTCAAGACGAGGATGCAAGATTATGTGCACCAGTTACTGGGTGATAGAAGCTACCTCAAAGAGGATAATTTGGTGTCTACACCCTAGTTATACCTGGTGGACTAACCTGCTGTACTATAAGATAAGGAACCTTTTCAATGTATGTAGTTACTGTAGTTTGATTGGCTGCATATATATTAATTTAATAACCCCCCCTAATGTGTAGAGGATCGATTTGTGAGATTAAGAGATTATTGCAGAAATACAGTCCACTTATCATTATACAAATTGCTATCGAAGTATATAAATTAACGTAAATATATATTCATATAAATTAAATAAATATAAATCTCACAGGTCGGTTCCCACATTATTTGGTCATCTTCGAACCGGATGACGGATTATTTGATCCTATGAACCCACATTTGGTCATCTTAGTACCGGATGAACCAGTTAACCAGTGGATTCATTAAATATACTAGTGCAGTGTTATTTAAACAAAGCCAGCAGTCAAGACGGCAGCCTAGCCTCGAGGGAGCTCAGGAGCCTCCCTCAGCCCAGTTCAGCTTCGTCAGCGGTTTCATGCACACCCACAGATATTTGGTGGCGTGTTATTTCGTGAAATGACAGCGCTAATATAGAAGCCAGCCAAAGTAGTGGCTGTGGTGTCGCGTGATTGTTCACGGATTTCGTGGTGTTACATTTCGCGAGAGATTATCTACGAATTTTGTGGAGTTTATTTCGCGAGGTCACTAATAATATTTAATACTTCTAGATAATATTAGAAGTTTCATAGAGGCTAATTAAGAGGCTATTATCAATAATTGTGTATATTATTTCTCCAAAATAGAGAATCATTTAATATATATTGCACTAGTGATCACAGTATAATATTTACTAATTGCCAACCCACAACAGGGTAGGATATGACTAGTTGAACTATTATTGCTCATCCTAGTCCCATTATTACCATAGTCAGTTGTACTATATTGATCAACCTAACACCATTAATGAATGGTCCAGACCCTATTTTGGGTGTAATTTTTATCAACTCGAGTTGAGTTGTGTATATATAATAATTTACTTATGATCATTACACCTTTGAGTGATTAATTAGTGTCTCTACCATCCTAGGGTGATATAGAAGAGCTAACTTAAAGGTACTTCCAGTGACACTGGTTTATCACTCAAATCATTAGTGTGTATGATTGTATATATATAATGTGTATTAATTTTAAGTGCTAACCTCTAGTAGAGGTAGGATTATTGCCTAGTGAGTGCAGAATTTACCCTAGGCTACCATTAGTGTTTGTTCAGTATTATGAGCAGCCCAAGTACAAGTCCCACAAGGCTTCACCAACGAGCCAGTATGGATAATGCAGGGAGAATGAAAAGAACCCTTGCAGGTCTTAAAGGCCACTTAACAAGACAGATCAAGAAATGTGAAGATTTGTCACAACAATCAACAGTTGATTATGCTGACCTGGAAAGCTATTATCAAGCAGCTGCAGGTAAATTTGTGCAAATCAAATGTCAAATAGCAACATATGTGGCTGAACTTGCCAACACTAATTTATCAGAAACAGAAATAGACGACATTATGGTTGATCTTGCGAATTATGAAGATCAAACTCAGGCCACGTTACAGCCTTATGTCAAATTAATTGCCCAGAACAAGGCAACAGCAACAACAACAACAGTTGCATCTAATACGAGTCAAGCAGAAGCTCGACTCCCTCCAATTAATTTACCCACTTTCTCAGGAAAAGATGAGGAAGATTGGGACGAATTTTGGAACAAATTCGTTGACCATGTAGACTCAAAACAATCTTTACCAAAGAGTAGTAAATTCTCTTATTTGCAAGGCCAATTATCAGGTGAGGCTAAAACAGTAGTATCCCATCTGAGATTAACTAATGACGGCTATGATCTGGCAGTAAAACTCCTCAAGGATAATTATGCTGATCCAGAAGTAAGAACATCACATTTAGTTCATGAGCTGTTGCATTTACCCCCACCGGAGGCTTCAGCTGATTCACTCCAAGTCTTCAAGCTGGAGGTAGAATCAATGATCAATGCCCTCAGCCTGACAGCAGATACAAACGGGGCTGAGTGGGTCTTGAAAATAATTGTCCAGGAGAAAATACCTAGGGACATATTGAGACAAATGAGTGCTCATTACAATAAAAGCATCTTATCCATGAATGAAATATCTGAAGGTTTAAAGTCAGTAGTTCATCAATTACGAACACATGACAAATTAAAACCACCAAGTAAACCCTCAGAAACCAATAATAGTAAACCACAGAGTACCAAAGGTACTCCAAATCAATCTAGACAATATAATTCAACACCAACGTGGAACAGTAGCAGTGTGGGCGTATATGCAGTGGGACCCTCCAAGCCTATAGTTACTGTGTCACCCAAGAACGTGACACCAAAGGGTACTGGAAACTATGGAACATGTTTGTTCTGCAATGAGAAACATTCAATGTACCACTGCTCTAATTTTCCTGATAGTGACGCCCGTGTTGAGCGACTCAAAGATTTGCAACATTGCACGAGGTGCCTCAGGAAACATAACATCAAGGATTGTGATACCCAATTACACCCTTGTAATAGGTGTAACAAAGGTCAGCACCATGCAGCATTGTGCAGAGACACCAAAACAACGTCTCCAAACCCCAAGGTGGAAGATAGCATTCCCACCACAGTACAGTACTGCAAGGTGCAACAAACAAAGAGTGTCCAATCGGCAAAGTCTAAAGGTAATACGACTTTGCCTACTGCCCAAATTACCATCCTGAATAAGAGGGCCAAGGTCCATACCCGTGGGTTGTTTGACCAAGGATCCCAGAGAACATATATTACTAAAAAGTTGGCAGATGAATTACAATTAAGGCCTGTAGCCCAGATGTCATTCAACATCTCAGGGTTTGTAACAGATGCAGGACCTCAAGTCTACCAGGTGGTACAACCATCAGTACGTTTAGGCAGGTACGTCTGTCGAGTACAAGCCATTGTGGTGGACAAAATACCAGTAGACCTACAAGTTCAAGGTCTGAGAGCAACAGCCAAATTCCTGAGAAATAGAGGAATAAAATTGGCAGATAATATTAAGTCTGATCACCTCAACGACTTCGGTGTCCTTGTAGGGACAGACTATTGCCATCGATTCATCGGTAGCCCTACTAAATATCAGGGTATAACCATGTTAAACTCTGCAGGAGGTAAATTACTCTCAGGCCCAGTATCAAGCCTGAGGAGACCTATGCCTGCAGATAAACAATACCAGTAGAAATCTAAATTTGTCAGCTGATTATATTTCTCCAGTAGCATTATACTAAGGAGATTACAGCTGACTATAGTAACAGAGGTTGATGTTAGTATCATCATTTAAAGCTGGAGATGAGTTCATGAGGCCTCAGTGGCAAATCAGTGAACAGTAGCCTAAAACAGCTACAAGTCACTGCGACCAATGTCACTGAACCCACTGCAGTCTCAGAACCATACTTTACTTTAATGATGAGCTATTCAATCCTCTGAATCAATTAACTAAATTAAACCCCAATAAATCTGATGACTGATTTGATACATTTATTATTTAATCAAGATGTATTCCATGGGCCTCAGTGTTTATATATCAGTGACTAGTTACCTGAACAAACTTCAAGTTATATCTAATATCACTGATCTCACTGCAGTCCCTGAATCATACTTGACTGTAGTACTTGATCACATTCAGTCTTCTGGGTTAAATAATATGTAATAAGGCTTGAATATTAGCCTTTCAAGAGTTGACAGGGAAATGAAATCGCATTAGACTTCTAACCCCTGCAACTCTAGTACGGGACATCCGTCCTGTACGAACAGATGCACAAATGTGTGATTACTAACATCAAATTAATCTATTAATTCGAAGGAGGAGTATCGGTGTTCGTCTGTTCTAAAGAGGACTTCGACCCGTGAGCAGCCCCCTGGGGAATTATGTCGGAAAATCCGACACCATAATATCATACAGATAATAGCTGTATTGTATAAACAAGTTACCCATAGAAAACGTAACTTGTAGTGGAATTACCGTCTATAGAAAACGGGATATCATCACCACATACTATTATAATTCACCAGCTATTTTGCTGGGAATTATTCTTAAATACATTAGTCTTTGGACTTTACCATCATAAAACATCTTATATAAATTAACTTAATTATCAATATTAAAGTAGAGTAAATGTGACCCTTCTATCACTTTCTGACATGTGGACAAAGTAAGCCAGGCGTCAGAGGGAGGAGGAGGGCAGCCATTGTTGTTTATGTTGAGACCAGAGGCTCACACGGGAGCAAATTCGGCTCCTGTTAAATTTACTTGGACGTAGTGTTATGGAAACCAAAGGTGTACCATTTTTCAACACGCTGTCTACATATCAAGTTAAGTGTTCTTTCCGAAACCCATTATCTATCATTAGTGGCCATTAATGTCATTGGGTAGGGTTACCCGGTTAGAACGCGAAATCGCCTCAAACTAAAGGTAATTAAGCCAGGTCTTCAATGTTCCATGTACAGTTTTCTCTGAAATACTTGTCATATATAGAACCTGGCTTCACAGCTAGCGCACTTTTGACAGGTCAAGACGAGGATGCAAGATTATGTGCACCAGTTACTGGGTGATAGAAGCTACCTCAAAGAGGATAATTTGGTGTCTACACCCTAGTTATACCTGGTGGACTAACCTGCTGTACTATAAGATAAGGAACCTTTTCAATGTATGTAGTTACTGTAGTTTGATTGGCTGCATATATATTAATTTAATAACCCCCCCTAATGTGTAGAGGATCGATTTGTGAGATTAAGAGATTATTGCAGAAATACAGTCCACTTATCATTATACAAATTGCTATCGAAGTATATAAATTAACGTAAATATATATTCATATAAATTAAATAAATATAAATCTCACAGGTCGGTTCCCACAAGTGGTTAGTCAAAGTTTTGTCCCCTATAGTTGGTACTATTTCCAACTCACACTTGACAAACAATGTGGACTTAGTTAATAAGCTATCCACACTGAATTTAAATTTTGATTTTAAACTTATAAGTTTCGATGTAACCTCTTTATTCACTAAAGTTCCTGTTGATGATCTGTTAGAATTTCTACGTGAGGAACTGCCTAAATATAATTTGAGCTTGCAGACCAATAAAGTATTGGAACTTATTAAATTGTGTATAAAAGACAATTATTTTAGTTTTAATGGAAAATTTTTCAAACAAACATTTGGTATGGCGATGGGCAATCCCCTGTCCCCAGTTTTAAGCAATTTGTATATGGAATTCTTTGAAACAAAAATCTTATCCAGGATTATGCCGGCTAATGTGGTTTGGTATAGGTATGTTGATGATATTTTGTGCTTATGGCCGTGCAACAAAGACCAGATAGTTTTTCTTAATGAACTCAATTCTTTGGTACCTTCAATAAAATTCACTTGTGAGACTGAGGAGAATGGTACTCTTCCGTTTTTGGACATTATGATTCATAGAGTCGCTAGAAAGTTCAAATTTAATGTGTATAGGAAACCTACCAACGTGGGGTCGTATGTTCATTTTTATTCGAATCATCATAGTAAAGTTAAACAGGCAGTATTTTCAGGAATGTTTCTACGAGCTTTGAGGGTTTGCAGCCCTGAGTTTTTTGATGAAGAGATTGCTAAAATATATGAAATTGGGAAGAGTTTACAATATCCTAAGAGGTTTTTGGATTTCTCGTTTGTACAAGCCAAACGTACGTTTTATAATCACGTCCCTAAGGCGAAACCAAAAATTATTAACTCATTGGTGGTACCTTATGCGAGTGGACTTGAAAAATTGTCTCTGATTTTTAAGAAACTTAATATAAATTTGGTGTTCACTAATAGTACGATCAAATCCAATTTAATAAAAAACTCCCCTGATACAGCAGGTTGTGTGTATTCAATTCCCTGCAATGATTGTGATTCTGTGTACCTTGGACAAACAGGAAAGTCCTTACAATTGCGGTTGTCACAACATGCTTATAGTATTAGAACTGCCCAAACGTCTAATGCATTGTATCTACATACGAGTTTATGCGATCACAATATTAACTGGGATGGGGCAAAAAGCATTACCAATTGTGGGGATTTCGTGGAACGGAATTTGATTGAGTCTGCTCTAATCAGTCAGTGTCCAAATCTTCTTAATGTTAGTACTGGAATGTACAAACTTGATCCATTTTTAAGTTATAATATTGCACAACAGTTTAAGAAACAACTCTGATAGAGAGGCTTACAATGTCTCATTATAATTGTATATTCATATATTGTGTGTTCATGAGGCTTTTCTTTAATCTTTCATCCTTATTCTCTGACCGCTTAATCCTCTTTGACCATTTTAAGCTAAGCTATACCTGATTTTGGTTAATTACACCTGACCAACCCTAGGGATGGGTTGGTCAGGTGTCGGCCTATATATCCTCCCCCTTCTCCCTTCTCCTTAGTCAGTCTGGTGTTGACAAAGGCTTTAACAAAGCCGAAACGTTCACCTCATTTCATATTTCTCTGTGGATTTTCCGCATATATATATATATATATATATATATATATATATATATATATATATATATATATATATATATATATATAAATATATATATATATATATATATATATATATATATATATATATATATATATATATATATATATATATATATATATATATATATATATATATATATATATATATATATATATATATAGAACGTCGAACTCTGCCTACTTCTAGGCCCGATTTGCCTAGTAAGCCAAGTTTTCCTGAATTTAAATATTTTTCAATATTTTTTCTTATGAAATTATAAAGCTATCCATTTTATTTTATATGAATGAATTATTTTTAAATTTGAGTTAAAACTAACGTAGATATATAACCGAACCTAACCAACCCTACTTAATCTAACCTAACCTATTCTAAGACTGGAGTTTTGCTAGGTTCCCAGCCATATTGGTGTGTCCTTAAATGAGCGTGTGGATGCTGCCATTAAGGAAGCTATCCACAATTGTCCCATCTCCCGTAAAGGTGCTCTTAATTCTGACTTCTACCCAGTTATTCATTTCTCAATCCTTGCCCGTTGGCAGGGTCGTTGGTCTTCTGTTACTGGTAAAAACTGCGTGCTCATAAGGGTAGTGTGTCCCTATGGCCTTCCTCCTACCTCCGTAACCGGGGGTGGGAAAGGGCTTTGGCAAGGTTACATATTGGTCATACACGTTTAACTCACGGGCACTTAAAGAAGCGCCGCCCTGCTCCTTATTGTCCAAACTGCATTGTTCCTGTCATGGACGTGGATATATCCTTGTTGAATGTCTTGTCCTCCTGGACGTGCTTTCATCTTGCTTCTCAACTGTCCCTCGCGGTCACCTGTCCCTATATAGCATCCTTGGTGAATCAGACACATTTGATATCATTTGCCTTATGCACTTTTGTTCTTGTATTGGCATCCTAAGTAATATTTAGCCCCTTTTGAATATCCAGCATTTGATGATGCTACATTGTCTCCTCAGCTTGTTGCCATCTTTTGATAATTACTTACTGAAATGAATTACTTATTTCTAAATGAACATTAGAAATATTCAATAAATATTTCCAAAATCAGTGAATAATGATGCATATTTCTAAAATAAGTAAAAATAATTGATTTGAATTGATTATTTTCAAACTATTTACAGAGTTAGCTGGCAGCCAGTGCCAAGAATCGTCGTGGGGGTCTAAATGTGATCCAGGATCGCTGTTCTCTTCTTAATTATGGCGACCCCGACAAGCCTATGTTCATCCCAAACCCCAGACCATTGTCTCTGCCAATTTGGGTGAACCTAACCCCAAACGTCTGGCCTCATACTTGACGACAGACAATGTATCTTCTAGTATAGATTAGGGTGGTACCCAGCGTTGTCCGGGTCTGTCTGCCTCCCATTTGTCCATATATCTATCTATCCATCTACCTATACTTAACTATATATATTCATCTACCAATCCATCCGTTTATACATTTATCAATCCATCCATCATCTATACATCTATTCATCTATCAATCCACTCATCTGTGTATCCATCTAGCTATCGATCTTTCTGTCCGTCTACCTAATGGCCTATTTACCACCTATCTATCCAACTGTCTGTCCACCTATCTATCCATCCACTTAAAAATCTATTTATTCATCTATCCATCCTTCTACCAATCATGTCATCCTTATTTATTTATATATAGAAGAGTTCTTTTACTATTGTACAGCCACCAGCAACCATAGCGTTTCGGGCAGGTCCTTAATCCTATGTTCCCTGGAGTACGACCCACCAAGTCGTTTAACAACCAGGTACCCATTCATTGCTGGGTGAACACAGGCTACAGTTAAGGACTGGCGCCCAGTCAATCCTCCCCGGCCATGATACAAACCCAGGGTAGATCGCTCGGCAAGCGCGGGGCGAGGGTTGTAACACCGCGCCACGGGGATTTCGATCTATTTATCCATTTATCTACTCATCAATCTGTGAATAGCTCTATCAATCTATTCATCCTTCTGTCCATCCATCTATTCATCTACCTATCCATCTATCTGTTAATCTGTCCATCACTTTGTCCATTTATCCATATATCTAGCTATAAATTCATTCAGCTATCTATGCAGCCATTTATCCTTCAATCTATATATATCCCTCTAGCTTTCTATCTGTTCATCTATATATTGTGACGGAGTTCCCCCCCCCCCCTTATATTTCTCCCACGCCTGCAGTAAGAGTCATGTCTACTTTTCCCAAGCGTTCTCTACGTTGCAGGCTACAATTTGATATATGGGAGAGAGTGGAGTGTTCTCGGAGAGCCGAGAAATTTGTGAAATAGTAATATTTTGGCCTGTGGTATAGGCCCTTTAGGGAGCCAAGATGGCGCTGGCCTTCCTGATTTCCCGCGAAAACCATGTGACGTCAGTGGCACCGGATTGGTCACCGACAGCAATGTGGCACCGGGAGCCAATGAGAACTTCCCGTGGCGAAAGTGACGTCACGAAGGAAGGGGGTCCAGGCCGCGCCCCGTGCTGGCGAGGCAGTCAGACACGACACGTCAAAGAGGTCGGACGTGTGACGATTGGTCCTGTCAGTTTGACAGTTGTTTCCCGCTCCCGTGGATTTACGCGTCACCTGAAGTCTGCCAGTACTCTGAGAGGTCTTCCCTAGTTCATGTGTTGAACCAGAGAGGGAATCGACGGTTATTTGAGCAACAAGTGCTCCAGTCAGGTACTGTGCAAGAAGCAGTGAAGCCGTGCAGTGACGTATGTGACGTCTGTGGCAGTTCACCAGTTCGTGACAGCGTAGTGGCTGACAGAGCCACTGGGTAGCTGAGGAAGGAGAGGACTATTTGGGGAATCCGGACGACTGTTGCTGAGACGTAGGCGGCAGCCGTTGCTGGGAGAAGATGACGGCCAGGAGACCGACTCCAACCCTTCAAGAAGTCAAGAAGGAGGACGGACCTGCAGTGAAGAGGGCACGGAGACGACGCGCTAAACGGTGGGACGACGAGAGGCTCTGGTAGGACACGACGACGTGTCGTGTGGGGGCATTCCCGACACGAGGACCAGGAGCTACATCTCGACTCTCATCGGAGGATAGGATAGGATTGGTTCCCTCCCCATTCCCCTTTAGTTAGCTATATTATTCGGCTATATTATCTAGCCTGAGGATTTTATATGTCGTGAGCAAGTCTCACCAATGTCACAGTAAGGCACCAGTTTGCCGTGTAGTACTATCAAGAGTACTTATAATACTTATGTTGATTATTGGTGTGTACAGGCACCAGGAACGAGTGATAAATTTACTGTGTTGTGTATATCTTTCTAGAGATTTTGATGTGAAAATATAGTGATAAATTATATATAATATTATGCCAGTATGTGGAGGTTAGGCTACGTGCTTAGAAACTATTTATTTTCCATGTATTGATGTTTGATTGGTATACACTATATATGTCTTATGTTCATGCAGTGATTAATCATTTGTGAGTACAGTGAATTATTGCGTTATCGCCCACGAGAGAAAGTACTGAAAACTCCAGTGTTAATATTTCATAATATATTGTTGAATGAAGGGCAATGTAAGACCATTACAGTGAGTCATTGTAGCATTGATTGTAGAAACGACTGTTTGAGCCCGAGTATAGTGTAACTAAGTAATACGTGCTATTGTGCCAATATCGAGTGTGCGAGTTTCTGGTAATATTGGAGAACTTAAAGAAACAGCGCGCGTGAATCTAGAAAACAAGCAATAAGCTTTCGCGCGGGAGCCAGGCGATCAGCTGTTCTTGACACTTGATGAGGAGGGGAGGTGTTGCCACTTAGTGAGTGCATACTATTCGTGGGAACTACCGGCCGCTGCCAGGATCAGTTGATTTACTTATTATTGTTTGGCCTTGTGACATCTTTCATACATTTTAAGTAAAATACAAAATTACCATTGTGTTTATATCATCTCCTCCATTGATCTTGTGGCTATATTATACTGAAAGCATAGAGTGATAACAGTAAGTACCTGCCTGATTCCTGATCTTGTGAGTGTGACCTTGCCAAGGCTACCACTAATTCCACCAGTCCACTGAGGTGTTACTGGCCACCTAAAACACCAGTTGGCGACCTTGTGGTTAACCGTAGAGCCCGATTGTTGGGGAGGGCACATGACAGTCAAGTGAACGAGTCGTGTTCCCACTCTTTCTTAATCAGAGGCCGTTGAGATTGACTGGGAGACTCTCCTGGCGTGCAGTGGCGCCGTGAGGATCGAGTGAAGACCCGCAGGGCTACGGTGAGTGACCTTGAGCATAACTATTGCTCACCCCAGAGTAAGGATAGAGAAAGTAGAAACCCCAACAATATTCATCTATTCATAGATCTATCTATCTATCTATCTATCTATCTATCTATCTATCTGTCTGTCTGTCTGACTCTGTCTTTCTTTGTGTCTGTCTCTGTCTCTTTATCTAACTCTAGCTGTGTGTGTCACTGTCTCTGTCCACCTGTCTGTCTCGTATAAACATTATAACTGTCTAATGTGTGGGAGTTCGAGAGCGAGAGGAGTTCAGTGGTGTGAAATACAAAACAATAATAGTTACTGCTTACTGTGCCACAGTGCCGTTGCTTGAGAAACCTCTGACTTTGTGTAAGGATCGTGTGTTTTATGCCAGTGCGGCAAAATTATTAACAGCACAAAATTCTCGTAATTTTCCCAAGATCAGTGAATAATGGTGAATATTCCTTTAAGATTTTTTTGAGGACGAAAGGATTTTGTTTTGAAAATATAGATATGTAGATGTCCGCCAGTGCCCAAACCTATAGAGAAGGAGGAGGTGGCGTTAGCACGCTGTTCTCTTTTGACTTATGCGACCCGACCAGCCTATGTTTATCCCTTACGCAAGACCATTCCCTCTGCAAATTTAATTTGGGTGACGGTAGCCTCAACCTTGTTACCGCCAACTTTGAACAGACAGACATTATCTCTTATAGTATAGATGAAAAAGATACGAACAATAACTTGTGACAATACTTTATTAAACATGAAACTCGAGGAGAACAATAAGTGAACGTTTACTAAGATGAACTTCTTCAGCGGTTAACTGTTACACATACGAGTGTTTACTCGAGCTATTGTTTACACTAACTAGTGTTTATCACAGCTAATGTTTACACTAACTAGTGTTTATCACAGCTATTGTTTACACTTCCTAGTGTTTATCACAGCTAGTGTTTACACTAACTAGTGTTTATCACAGCTAGTGTTTACACTAACTAGTGTTTATCACAGCTAGTGTTTACACTAACTAGTGTTTATCACAGCTAGTGTTTACACTAACTAGTGTTTATCACAGCTTGTGTTTTCACTAACTAGTGTTTATCACAGTTAGTGTTTACACTAACTAGTGTTTATCACAGCTAGTGTTTACACTAACTAGTGTTTATCACAGCTAGTGTTTACACTAACTAGTGTTTATCACAGCTAGTGTTTACACTAACTAGTGTTTATCACAGCTTGTGTTTTCACTAACTAGTGTTTATCACAGTTAGTGTTTACACTAACTAGTGTTTATCACAGCTAGTGTTTACACTAACTAGTGTTTATCACAGCTTGTGTTTTCACTAACTAGTGTTTATCACAGCTAGTGTTTACACTAACTAATGTTTGTCACAGCTAGTGTTTACACTAACTAGAGTTCACATAAGTGAGTGTTGACACTTGAAAGTGTTGACACAAGTAAATGTTGTAGTAGAGAGAGGAGGTATACATGTGCATATATGTATTATGAGAGAAAGAGGAAGTATACACCTACGTGAGTGTGAATGTGAGTAATATGTGTGAGGCAGGTATATTCATGTGTGTGTGTGTATATATGTGTTGTCTCTGACGGTTGCTGTGAAGAGACGTCATCCTTCACTTCTTCAAGCAACATATACACGTCTGAAACTTAAGTTTGCGAGTTGTTCATAATTCCTTGATATCAAAGTTAAGGTCTCTGGAGTTAGGGCTTCCTGTAGACGCCCATGAAGAGTATGGTGTTAGGGCTTCCTGTAGACATCCCCAGAAAGAGTATGGAGTTAGGGCTTTCTGTAGACGCCCATGAAGAGTATGGTGTTAGGGCCGGTCGGCCGAGCGGACAACACGCTGGACTTGTGATCCTGTGGTCCTGGGTTCGATCCCAGGCGCCGGCGAGAAACAATAGGCAGAATTTCTTTCACCCTATGCCCCTGTTACCTAGCAGTAAAATAGGTACCTGGGTGTTAGTCAGCTGTCACGGGCTGCTTCCTGGGTGTAAAGGCCTGGTCGAGGAACGGGCCGCTGGGACACTAAAAAAAAAAAAAGCCCCAAAATCATCTCAAGATAACCTCAAGATAAGGGCTTCCTGTAGACGCCCATGAAGAGTATGGTGTTAGGGCTTCCTGTAGACACCCATGAAGAGGATGGTGTTAGTGTGGTTGTCCCTGATGAAGAAGACGAAGGGGCGGTCACATCTGAACACTTTGGGTCCACGGACCCTTCTGAAGACGATGAGTGTGAAAGCAGCAGCCTCGGAGCCTTCCTCGTTCACCTCCACCACGGCCTTGTGGATGACGGTGTTCACACTCAGGCTGGTGCCCCGGACATAGTTGGTGAGATCACTGCGGCTCGAGAACAGGTCTTCGATCCCCAGAGCTTCTAGGGCCTGTCAGTAAGATAGGAAGCGTGGTCAACACTAAGAACATGTTAGACGGGTGGGTGAACACTAAGAACATGTCAGACGGGTGGGTGAACACTAAGAACATGTCAGACGGGTGGGTGAACACTAAGAACATGTCAGACGGGTGGGTGAACACTAAGAACATGTCAGACGGATGGGTGAACACTAAGAACATGTCAGACGGGTGGGTGAACACTAAGAACATGTCAGACGGGTGGGTGAACACTAAGGACATGTCAGACGGGTGGGTGAACACTAAGGACATGTCAGACGGGTGGGTGAACACTAAGGACATGTCAGACGGGTGGGTGAACACTAAGGACATGTCAGACGGGTGGGTGAACACTAAGAACATGTCAGACGGGTGGGTGAACACTAAGAACATGTCAGACGGGTGGGTGAACACTAAGAACATGTCAGACGGGTGGGTGAACACTAAGGACATGTCAGACGGGTGGGTGAACACTAAGGACATGTCAGACGGGTGGGTGAACACTTAGAACATGTCAGACGGGTGGGTGAACACTAAGAACATGTCAGACGGGTGGGTGAACACTAAGGACATGTCAGACGGGTGGGTGAACACTAAGAACATGTCAGACGGGTGGGTGAGCACTAAGAACATGTCAGACGGGTGGGTGAACACTAAGAACATGTCAGACGGGTGGGGGAACACTAAGGACATGTCAGACGGGTGGGTGAACACCAAGAACATGTCAGACGGGTGGGTGAACACTAAGAACATGTCAGACGGGTGGGGGAACACTAAGAACATGTCAGACGGGTGGGTGAACAAAAAGAACATGTCAGACGGGTGGGGGAACACTAAGGACATGTCAGACGGGTGGGTGAACACCAAGAACATGTCAGACGGGTGGGGGAACACCAAGAACATGTCAGACGGTTGGGTGAGCACTAACAACATGTCTGTGAGAAAGGTGAGTGAACACTTTGAACACGTCTGTGAGAAAGGTGGGTAAATCCTAAGAACATGTCTGTGAGAAAGGTGGGTGAACACGAAGAACACGTCTGTGAGAAAGGTGGGTGAGCACTAAGAACACGTCTGTGAGAAAGGTGGGCAAATCCTAAGAACATGTCTGTGAGAAAGGTGGGTGAACACGAAGAACACGTTTAACGAACACGTTAAAAGATAAGTAGGTTCTTGAATACTAAGAACACGTCTGTGAGAAAGATATGTAGGTTCTAAAACACTAAGAACACGTCTCTGAGAAAGATAAGTAGGCTCTTGAATACTAAGAACACGTCTGTGAGAAAGGTGGGTGAATACTAAGCATATGTCTGTGAGAAAGATAAGTAGGTTCTTGAACACTTAAGAACACGTCTGTGATGAAGATGAAAATGCTGTTGAACACTAAGAACTTGTCTGTGAGGAAGAAAAGAAAGTTCTTGAACACTAAGTACTAAGTTCTTCCTTACATGTCAGTAAGGAAGAACAGAAGATTGTTAAGTACAAAGAACACGTCTTTGAAGAACATGAGATGATTGGTGAACTCTAAGAAGTGGCTCAAACCAACAGTATGGAGCTGACAACATTTTTCTGTAAGACTAATACAAAACATTTTTAACACAGGGTGTCACCAGTCATGGTAGTGTTGTGTCCACTACACTAACAGTATACCACCAAAGTCACCAGTCATGGTAGTTTTATGTCCACTACACCAACAGTATACCACCACAGTCACCAGTCATGGTAGTGTTGTGTCCACTACACCAACTCAGACCCCTCAAACAAACTCAGTTTTCTTGTTATAAGGGGTCTGAGTTGGTGTAGTCGGTTGAGACGTACCAGTTATAGCAGCGACGCGAACACCTGTACTCTCTGGGTTCGATTCAACTACTGGGAGGGTGGGAGGGTGTCTATTTGTATACACACATATATATATATATATATATATATATATATATATATATATATATATATATATATATATATATATATATATATATATATATATATATATATATATGTATATATATATATATATATATATATATATATATATATATATATATATATATATATATATATATATATATATATATATATATATATATATATATATATATATATATATATAACCCAGTATATAGGCAAGACAACAACATCTCTTTCCAGGCGTTTAACGATGCATAAGCAACAGGGCTCCATTAAGGAACATATAATCTCTTCCCACAACCAAACCATCGCCAGAGAAATCCTAGTAAACAACACAGAAATCATCGATAGATACAGCGATAGCAGGCGGCTTGACGTTTGCGAGGCACTACACATCAAGAAGTCAACATATATATATATATATATATATATATATATATATATATATATATATATATATATATATATATATATATTTTATTAAATATGACCGAAAAAGTAAGATTAATAATTCTAACACGAATTTTCTCAATCTTTCGTACATTATGCTTCACTGTTGGAGGTAAATCAAAAATCACTTCTCCAAAATTCATTTTTATTTCTAGTCTGACGCGACACGGGCGCGTTTCGTAAAACTTATTACATTTTCAAAGACTTCACAAATACACAACTGATTAGAACTTGCATTTCCCTGATTTTATATCTACATTTGAGTGAGGTGGGAAGGGTGATGTGGCATTACATTTGAGTGAGGTGGGAAGGATGATGTGGCATTAGAGGATATTAATAGGGTATTAAAAGTATCAACACAAGACAGAACACGAAACAATGGATATTGAATAGAAGTGTTTGTAGAAAGCCTATTGGTCCACATTTCTTGATGCTTCTATATTGGAGCGGAGTCTTGAGGTGGGTTGAATATAGTTGTGCAATAATTGGCTGTTGATTGCTGGTGTTGACTTCTTGATGTGTAGTGCCTCGCAAACGTCAAGCCGCCTGCTATCGCTGTATCTATCGATGATTTCTGTGTTGTTTACAAGGATTTCTCTGGCGATGGTTTGGTTATGGGAAGAGATTATATGTTCCTTAATGGAGCCCTGTTGTTTATGCATCGTTAAATGCCTAGAAAGAGATGTTGTTGTCTTGCCTATATACTGGTTTTTTTGGAGCTTACAGTCCCCAAGTGGGCATTTGAAGGCATAGACGACGTTAGTCTCTTTTAAAGCGTTCTGTTTCGTGTCTGGAGAGTTTCTCATGAGTAGGCTGGCCGTTTTTCTGGTTTTATAGTAAATCGTCAGTTGTATCCTCTGATTTTTGTCTGTAGGGATAACGTTTCTATTAACAATATCTTTCAGGACCCTTTCCTCTTTTTTATGAGCTGTGGAAAAGAAGTTCCTGTAAAATAGTCTAATAGGGGGTATAGGTGTTGTGTTAGTTGTCTCTTTGGAGGTTGCATGGCTTTTCACTTTCCTTCTTATGATGTCTTCGATGAAACCATTGGAGAAGCCGTTATTGACTAGAACCTGCCTTACCCTACAGAGTTCTTCGTCGACTTGCTTCCATTCTGAGCTGTGGCTGAGAGCACGGTCGACGTATGCGTTAACAACACTCCTCTTGTACCTGTCAGGGCAGTCGCTGTTGGCATTTAGGCACATTCCTATGTTTATTTCCTTTGTGTAGACTGCAGTGTGGAAACCTCCGCCCTTTTCCATGACTGTTACATCTAGAAAAGGCAGCTTCCCATCCTTTTCCGTCTCGTAAGTGAAACGCAGCACGGAACTCTGCTCAAATGCCTCCTTCAGCTCCTGCAGATGTCTGACATCAGGTACCTGTGTAAAAATGTCGTCAACATACCTGCAGTATATGGCCGGTTTCAAGTTCATGTCGACTAAGACTTTTTGCTCGATGGTACCCATGTAGAAGTTTGCAAACAGGACACCTAGGGGAGAACCCATAGCGACCCCATCTACTTGCTTATACATATGCCCATCCGGGCTCAAGAAGGGTGCCTCTTTAGTACAAGCTTGGAGTAGTTTCCTCAGAATACTTTCTGGCATGTCAAGAGGAGTACAGGCTGGATCACGATACACTCTGTCGGCTATCATTCCGATTGTCTCGTCCACAGGTACGTTGGTAAACAGCGATTCTACGTCCAACGAGGCTCTTATCCCTGTGGCCCGTGCGCCCCGCAGTAAGTCCACAAATTCCTTTGGAGACTTCAGGCTGAAGGCGCAAGGAACATAAGGAGTCAGCAGGCAGTTGAGTCGCTTTGCCAATCTGTACGTGGGTGTGGGTATCTGGCTAATGATTGGCCGAAGTGGGTTTCCAGGCTTGTGCGTCTTGACATTTCCATACGCATATCCAGGTTTATATTCCCCAATGATCTTTGGCAGGTGGAGTCCGGATTTCTTGGCGTTCACAGTTTCGATCAGTTTGTTGACCTTTGCTTTTAATTCGGCTGTAGTGTCCTTCGTTACCCTTTGGAACTTAGTTTGGTCAGAGAGTATGATGTTCATTTTCGCCAGATATTCGTCTTTTTTAAGAATGACATATATTGGCGACTTGTCACCTCTCCTGACAACTATCTCCTTGTTCTCACGAAGGCTTTTAGCTGCCGCTCTAAGCTCGGGGGACAGTATGGTGCTTCTGTAGTTGCCTCGATTCTTTCCTCCTTCTGCAATAAGTTCTGCTTGTAAGGTATCTTTGGTAGTGACCTTCTTTTGTGTCTCGAGGTCGAATATGTCGTCCAACAGAATTTCCAACTCCACTTTCCGGGCCATTTCACTCGGTCTGGACATAACATGACAGTTTATGCCCAGATTTAGGAGAGTGACTTGGTCCTCAGTGAGGTTAATTCCTGCAAGGTTCAGGAAGCCATCTCTTGGTCGTGGAATTGCCATAGGTCCTCCATATAATGTTGTTAGTTTCTTGATAATCCTTGTTTCAGTGCTGAGGTGATGTTGGTCTGTGAGGATGTCGAGGTGTTGTTCAATGCGGGTACGGATACTATGGTCGATGTTGCTATTTCTCCACTCGTTTGTAGCATGAAGTAGTTGCGTTTTTTTGTCTTTGATTTCATTCTCTGCCTTGTATATCTGATCACGAATCAGATCCTGGCGATATTTTATCGTGAAGGCTTGATTCCTTGCTGCTGGGTCGTGCACTTTAACATTAGTATATTTTGGTAGCAGTCTTTCCTGTAGACATATTTTATTAAATATGACCGAAAAAGTAAGATTAATAATTCTAACACGAATTTTCTCAATCTTTCGTACATTATGCTTCACTGTTGGAGGTAAATCAAAAATCACTTCTCCAAAATTCATTTTTATTTCTAGTCTGACGCGACACGGGCGCGTTTCGTAAAACTTATTACATTTTCAAAGACTTCACAAATACACAACTGATTAGAACTTGCATTTCCCTGATTTTATATCTACATTTGAGTGAGGTGGGAAGGGTGATGTGGCATTACATTTGAGTGAGGTGGGAAGGATGATGTGGCATTAGAGGATATTAATAGGGTATTAAAAGTATCAACACAAGACAGAACACGAAACAATGGATATTGAATAGAAGTGTTTGTAGAAAGCCTATTGGTCCACATTAGGTCACTACCAAAGATACCTTACAAGCAGAACTTATTGCAGAAGGAGGAAAGAATCGAGGCAACTACAGAAGCACCATACTGTCCCCCGAGCTTAGAGCGGCAGCTAAAAGCCTTCGTGAGAACAAGGAGATAGTTGTCAGGAGAGGTGACAAGTCGCCAATATATGTCATTCTTAAAAAAGACGAATATCTGGCGAAAATGAACATCATACTCTCTGACCAAACTAAGTTCCAAAGGGTAACGAAGGACACTACAGCCGAATTAAAAGCAAAGGTCAACAAACTGATCGAAACTGTGAACGCCAAGAAATCCAGACTCCACCTGCCAAAGATCATTGGGGAATATAAACCTGGATATGCGTATGGAAATGTCAAGACGCACAAGCCTGGAAACCCACTTCGGCCAATCATTAGCCAGATACCCACACCCACGTACAGATTGGCAAAGCGACTCAACGGCCTGCTGACTCCTTATGTTCCTTGCGCCTTCAGCCTGAAGTCTCCAAAGGAATTTGTGGACTTACTGCGGGGCGCACGGGCCACAGGGATAAGAGCCTCGTTGGACGTAGAATCGCTGTTTACCAACGTACCTGTGGACGAGACAATCGGAATGATAGCCGACAGAGTGTATCGTGATCCAGCCTGTACTCCTCTTGACATGCCAGAAAGTATTCTGAGGAAACTACTCCAAGCTTGTACTAAAGAGGCACCCTTCTTGAGCCCGGATGGGCATATGTATAAGCAAGTAGATGGGGTCGCTATGGGTTCTCCCCTAGGTGTCCTGTTTGCAAACTTCTACATGGGTACCATCGAGCAAAAAGTCTTAGTCGACATGAACTTGAAACCGGCCATATACTGCAGGTATGTTGACGACATTTTTACACAGGTACCTGATGTCAGACATCTGCAGGAGCTGAAGGAGGCATTTGAGCAGAGTTCCGTGCTGCGTTTCACTTACGAGACGGAAAAGGATGGGAAGCTGCCTTTTCTAGATGTACCAGTCATGGAAAAGGGCGGAGGTTTCCACACTGCAGTCTACACAAAGGAAACAAACATAGGAATGTGCCTAAATGCCAACAGCGACTGCCCTGACAGGTACAAGAGGAGTGTTGTTAACGCATACGTCGACCGTGCTCTCAGCCACAGCTCAGAATGGAAGCAAGTCGACGAAGAACTCTGTAGGGTAAGGCAGGTTCTAGTCAATAACGGCTTCTCCAATGGTTTCATCGAAGACATCATAAGAAGGAAAGTGAAAAGCCATGCAACCTCCGAAGAGACAACTAACACAACACCTATACCCCCTATTAGACTATTTTACAGGAACTTCTTTTCCACAGCTCATAAAACAGAGGAAAGGGTCCTGAAAGATATTGTTAATAGAAACGTTATCCCTACAGACAAAAATCAGAGGATACAACTGACAATTTACTATAAAACCAGAAAAACGGCCAGCCTACTCATGAGAAACTCTCCAGACACAAAGCAGAACGCTTTAAAAGAGACCAACGTCGTCTATGCCTTCAAATGCCCACTTGGGGACTGTAAGCTCCAAAAAAACCAGTATATAGGCAAGACAACAACATCTCTTTCTAGGCGTTTAACGATGCATAAACAACAGGGCTCCATTAAGGAACATATAATCTCTTCCCATAACCAAACCATCGCCAGAGAAATCCTAGTAAACAACACAGAAATCATCGATAGATACAGCGATAGCAGGCGGCTTGACGTTTGCGAGGCACTACACATCAAGAAGTCAACACCAGCAATCAACAGCCAATTAATGCACAACTATATTCTACCCACCTCAAGACTCCGCTCCAATATAGAAGCATCAAGAAATATGGACCAATAGGCTTTCTACAAACACTTCTATTCAATACCCATTGTTTCGTGTTCTGTCTTGTGTTGATGAAATTAATACCATATATATATATATATATATATATATATATATATATATATATATATATATATATATATATATATATATATATATATATATATATATATATATATATATATATATATATATATATATATATATATATATATATATATATATATATATATATATATATATATATATATATATGACAATGTGTGTGTCATATATATATAGACCACGGAGGAAAAATGAAACAGAAATTTCCTTAAGTACTTTCGTATATTAATACATCTTCAGAAGGAGTGATGTTACAGATCGAGTGATGGGTATAAATAGGCAGGAGAGAGTGGTGAAGTGAGGTGAGGTACAATACTTGGACAACGCAGACGGCCCATTGGCCCATCAGATGCAGCCAATTGGCCCATCTGATGTAGCCCAATGGCCCATCTGATACAGCAAACATACAAGCACAATACATAGGTAATTATAGCATAAAATGGTAAATATATACAATGAATTAGTGAGACAAATGTTTTCCAATGATCCTACTTAAGTCGCCCTTTAGCTGATCTATTAGAAATGGATCTAAGTTATATAGACCACTTCTAATATTCAAATTACTTTCTTTTGTGATCTGTATCAAAGCAGATTCAATTATGTTTCTGTTATAGGTGCTTTTACAATTTGTTATTGAAGAAGCACTCTCCCAATCAATTTGGTGAGTTTTTTCTGACAAATGAACAAAGAAAGCATTAGACAATTGGCCATGTCTTACAGAGTATTTATGTTGCGATATTCTACATTTTAAATCTTTAGATGTTTGCCCAACATAGAACTTATTACATTCCTTACAAGGTATTTTATAAATGACGCAATTATCACTACGAAGTTAGTTAGTAAATGGAATGCACTAGGAAGTGATGTGGTGGAGGCTGACTCCATACACAGTTTCAAATGCAGATATGATAGAGCCCAGTAGGCTCAGGAATCTGTACACCAGTTGATATACAGTTGAGAGGCGGGACCAAAGAGCCAAAAACTCAAATTTGTACACCCCTCACCAATATGTACTCAAAGAATGCAAATAAGTGAGTACACACACACACACACACACACACACACACACACACACACACACACACACACACACACACACACACACACACACAATGTACACATATGTACACTTAAAAAATTGTGCACATAAGAATGTACACATTAGAAATTCCAGGAGGTCTTCACCTTAGAGTAAGGAGAAATTCCAGAGATAAGAGAGGGAATAGTTAACCAGGAACCACTAAAAAAGTTTGAGATTACCAGTGGGTAAGTAAGGAAGTTTTTACTAGAGATGGATGTGACAAAGGCTATAGGCCCAGATAGAATCTCCCCTTGGATACTGAAGCAAGGAGCAGAAGCATTGTGCCTGCCACTCTCTATAGTATATAGCAAATCACTGGCAACAGGGGGAACTGCCATAAATTTGGAAAGCAGCTAATGTAGCCCCGATATACAAGAAAGGGGATAGACAGGAGGCACTGAACTACAGGCCAGTGTCCATAACCTGCATACCATGGATGCTGACGGAGAAGAATGCGTGAAGAAAGCTAGTGGAACATCTGGAGCGAAAGAACTTTGTAACACAGAATCAACATGGGTTCAGGGATGGCAAGTCCTACCTCACAGGGTTAATGGAATTCTACGACCTGGCAACAAAAATCAGGCAAGAAAGAAAGGGGTGGGCAGACTGCATAATTTTGGATTGTCAGAAAGCCTTTGACACAGTGCCACACAAGAGGCTAGTGAAAAAGCTGGAGATGCAGGCTGGAGTGAAAGGGAAGATACTCCATTGGATAAGGGAGTACCTAAGCAACAGAAGACAACGAGTCACTGTGAGGGGCGAAGTCTAAGATTGGCGAGACGTCACAAGTGGAGTCCCGCAGGAGTCAGTCCATGGACCTATACTGTTTCTGATATATGTAAATGATCTCCCAGAGTGTATAGACTCGTTTCTCTCAATGTTTGCTGACGATGCAAAACTTATGAGGAGAATTGAAACAGAGGATGATAGTAGGAGACTACAAGATGATCAACACAGACTGAATGAATTCTCCAACAAATGGCTGCTAAAGTTCAACCCGAGTAAATGCAAAGTAATGCAACTAGGCGGTGGAAACAGGAGGCCAGACACAGGATACAGAATAGGAGATAAAGTGCTTCGTGAAACGGACAGAGAGAAAGATCTAAGAGTTGATATCACACCAAACCTGTCTCCTGAAGCCCACATAAAAAGAATTACGTCTGCAGCATATACGAGGCTGGCTAACATTCGAACAGCCTTCAGGAACCAGTGTAAGGAATCATTCAGAATCTTGTGTACCACATATGTAAGACCAATCCTGGAATATGCGGCCCCAGCAAGGAGCCCGTACCTTGTCAAGCACAAGACGAAGCTGGAAAAAGTTCAGAGGTATGCCACTAGACTAGTCCCAAAACTACGAGGCATGAGTTACGAGGAATGGCTGCGGTAAATGCACCTCACGACACTGGAAGACAGAGGAGTAAAAGGAGACATGATCACAACCTACAAAATCCTCAGGGGAATTGACAGGGTAGATAAGGATAAACTGTTTAACATGGGTGGTACGCGAATAAGGGGACACAGATGGAGACTGAGTACCCAAATGAGGCACAGGGACGTTAGAAATAAATTTTTCCAGTGTCCGGGTAGTTAACAGATGGAATGTCAATGTAAGTATAGTATGCTCATGTAAAATGTCTGTGTAAGTATAATATGGTCATGTAAAGTGTCAGTTTAAGTATAATATGGTCATGTAGAGTATGTCAGTGTAAGTATAATATAGTCATGTAAAGTGTGCATTTAATACAGTATTCGACTATATATTTTAGTAACTAAATGTGGGAGGCCTTATCTTTATGGATGATGCCTAGACAAGCAGATATGGACATGGATGAACACTCCTCGTGGTTGAGGCTGGCATCAACACATGTACTGGTTGTGCCAAGTAGTTGTTAATTGTGCTTCTTCTTCTTCAATTACACCTGTCATAGGTCACTCACAAATAATAGCAGTAACCTAATATGACAGCTATATCAGGGGACTATTATAATTTTTTAAATAAAGATCTGAGAATATTGCTCACCCTATTTTTTCTCGACTAGTGTTCTAACCGACATACCCTATATCTACCTAACATAACTGGCCAGGAATGTAGATATAATAAGTGGGTTTCGGTAAGGACACCTCCCTGATTTGTAGACAAAGATCGTGTTGATAATGGGAGCACTTTACAACCTATAACACAGTTTTCCAAGGGAAAATTTATTGGAGCTCGATTTGCCCTGGTGAGACTTGTTAACTTTATATGGCGACTCACTGTGGCCTTCTCCCACTGATGCCTTCTCTGTTTTGTCTAGATGTCTTCACAAAGGTTAGAGGGCCCACATTTACTCTATTTTGGTACTGATAATTAAGTTGATTAAATTAAATTATTTTTATGATGTTTACAGTCCAAAGACTGATGTATTAAGAATGTTTCCCATTATTTGGGGGTAAAACTAATAGCGACATGTGGCAATTATATTCCCCGTTTTCTACTGAAGAAAATAATCTGTGCTACATCTTCTATGAGTTAATTTGTTTATTACAAAAAAGGCAGCAATATTATCTGCATTAAATGTATTAAAATTTAGTAAATGGTATCGGTTTTCCGACAAGTATACTATGATCATGTAAAGTATGTCATTGGAAATATAGTTTGATCATGTAAAATATGTCAGTGTCTCTATAGGTATTCTTAATATTTATTTGGTTTTTATTCATATCATCTATGTTGAGGTAACTTGTATTACAAGTTAGGTTTTGGGTCAGGATGGCTCAGTGTCTTTTAATCCTGTACACTCGTGACAGAGAATATGTTAATGTTTTACCATTAAAGCTTCGATCCATCTGCTTGGCCAAAACATCTTTCCAGTCTAATTATGCAGCCCCCTCTTCCTGTTTTAGAAGTACTTATAGTAACAATGTACAGTACATATATCGACTTACAACGCAAACCTAAAGTAGAAATCTGTTCTATTGAATGTTGCTAAGACAACCTAAACTCACCTTATCAAACATTCCTAGGACTAATACACGCTAACTGAGGCCTAATATAGTGCATATGTGTGCTATACTAGGCATAGGAATATTTTAAAAAAATTGCTTAATTTTTTTATAACTATATAATAAATAGTACCAAATTCTACTACATAATTGCTTAGCACGTCAATATTTATACTATGGTGTACATAGCTACAATAACTACTGTCTAAACAGGAGGATGGGTTGAATTATGATATATTTTATTATTTTCTGTCTAAAATAACTATATTTTTAATTTCAGGGAAATTGATTGGTTAATAGCAAAACTACACTTATAAATATATAGAATCGGGTCCAAGAACTAACTTCTGATGAACTTTTAAGAAATATCTGCTCAAGTCTGTAGAGTTTAATTATATACGTAAGAACTCTTTTAAGACTGCAGCGAGGATTAAAACTGAAAAAATCGGCCATAAACTAGTCGCTGACAAATTTCTGTCTTTAAATGGACTTTGAAAAAATTTGGTCTCAAATTTAACTCTGAAAAAAATCAGCCTGAAACTATATGACAGAGCGATGACTTCTTGGGAGTTCGCTAAATACAGTGATCAGCAGCAGTGACTTTTGGGAGTTTATTCAATCTGGTGGTCGGTAGCGAGAATTTTTTGGGAGTTCGCTCAATACCATGGTCTGCAGATATGATCTTCAAAAACAAAAAAATAAAAATAAAATAATGCTAAGCTGTCAATCCTACTACTATAGACCTCCAGGAAGTACCAATAAGTAGTGCTGGACCACCAGGAAGTATCAATATGTAGTGATAGACCACCAGAAAGTTTAATTTGTATTATTGAAGTTGGACACACCTAAAACTTCTTTACCCGCAACATAACTTTACCTGAATTTACTTGAGGAACACTAACACTCTAGTGGCCTCGACGAGGACAGGAAGCCGGTGACTTGTCAAAGGAACCCACAATTATCCTGTTGATTTTTCAAGCTGGATTTTAAAGTTCAAAAGAGTTTTGGGATTTACGACTTCGGCGGGTAAGCGGTTCCGTGGATTTATTACCTGAGGGTCAAAAAGCATCTCCAGTTTTGTGTTCCACAATGTGACTTATTGAGCTTGAACCCGTTGCTCCTTGTTTGTCTTACATCTGACCTTTTGAAGGAATTGTCTGGATAAACAGCTTTTCAATTTGTTAAGTATTTTAAGTGTCGATGAGATCCGTCCCGCGAAGCCTGGTCTGTAGTGTTGATAGCCCGGTGGCCCCTCAACCCTTACTGGTAAGACAGCTCATGTCTTAGTATAAGACCTTACCAATACTAACCTCCACCAGCAATCCTAGGCCTAATACAGTACATATATATATATATATATATATATATATATATATATATATATATATATATATATATATATATATATATATATATATATGCAAAATTAGGCCTAGAAAAATTATGGTTTGGTTTTACTTATATTTGTTATTTACTCCTTAAATTAATAGTAGACAGCCTGGTGTAATGGTGGCTCATTAGTTCTCTCGACCAAAACGTTACTTAAAGTACTATCGCCTCAGGAGTCTGCGTTGCTAAAAACAATGTGTGATCTCCTTGTCTGTGTCACACTCACACTCACATTCCTTAAATGTTTACCTTAATACTGACAACATTTATATAGAGATGCAAGTAAAACATCCTGACTACTCACCGCCTTAAGTTCCTCAGTGATTGTCTGCTCCAGTTTGAACCTTGGGAAGTGAAGATCTACTTTCTCCTCTTTCAGGTTGGCGAGGGCGTGGCGGAGGGTGTCGAGGGAGAGGCGCCGCAACATGGCGTCCAGGGGCGTGGCGGAGTTGCCGGGGGCGCCGCCGGGGGTGTTGTCAGGCAGCAACACCAACATGGACGCCGCCTTCCCCTTGTACGGCATCTCTAACACCGTCGCTCCCAGCTCACTCGAGACTCCTGCAACCACAGACCAGTGTTCACTCTCAGGACTGTCATACTAGTCTCCTACAACCACAGTCCACTGTAACCAGTGTTCACTCTCAGGGCTGTCACACTAGTCTACTGCAACCACAGTCCACTGTAACCAGTGTTCACTCTCAGGGCTGTCACACTAGTCTCCTACAACCACAGACCACTGTAACCAGTGTTCACTCTCAGGACTGTCACACTAGTCTCCTACAACCACAGTCCACTGTAACTGGTGTTCACTCCCAGGGCTGTCACACTAGTCTCCTACAACCACAGTCCACTGTAACCAGTGTTCACTCTCAGGACTGTCACACTAGTCTACTGCAACCACAGTCCACTGTAACCAGTGTTCACTCTCAGGGCTGTCACACTAGTCTACTGCAACCACAGTCCACTGTAACCAGTGTTCACTCTAAGGGCTGTCACACTAGTCTCCTACAACCACAGTCCACTGTAACCGGTGTTCACTCTCAGGACTGTCACACTAGTGTACTGCAACCACAGTCCACTGTAACCAGTGTTCACTCTCAGGGCTGTCACACTAGTCTACTGCGACCACAGTCCACTGTAACCAGTGTTCACTCTCAGGGCTGTCACACTAGTCTACTGCAACCACAGTCCACTGTAACCAGTGTTCACTCTAAGGGCTGTCACACTAGTCTCCTACAACCACAGTCCACTGTAACCGGTGTTCACTCTCAGGGCTGTCACACTAGTCTACTGCAACCACAGTCCACTGTAACCAGTGTGAACTCTAAGGGCTGTCACACTAGTCTCCTGCAACCACAGTCCACTGTAACTGGTGTTTACTCTCAGGACTGTCTAAATATTATATATATATATATATATATATATATGTATTTATATGAGCACAATTCAGCCCTCCGAATTGCTGTGGCCCTTCGCCTTGCTGCCCCAATCCACACCAGATATAGGTGTATTTGCGGCGAGGTGGTGGCTGACAGGTACGGCCACCATGGCCTACTCTGCCAAAGCACAGGGGGATGGCACTCGAGGCACAGTGAAGTTAATGACATCATCAAAAGGAGCCTCACCACAGCTGGATGCCCAGCTGAAAGAGAGCCCCGTTACCTATCGCCCCTTAACTCTGATGCTCTTATTGGTCGCCCGGATGGTATCACAGTGAACCCCTGGAAGAATGGCAAGCAGTTGGCATGGGACTACACGTGCGTATCAACTCTGGCTAACACCTACATTAACTTCAGTGTTGCACAACCAGGTGGCGCTGCCACCCACAGGGAAGCAGCCAAATCCCGTAAATATAGAGAACTGGATCACCACTACAATTTTGTCCCCATTGCTTCTGAGACACTCGGCGCCTGGGGTAAAAGTGCTACCAGTTTTTTGAAGGAACTGGGTTCTAGGCTTTCTTTTCCAGCGCCTCAGCGTGGCGATACAGAGGGGAAATGCGCATTGCATCCAGGGTTCCTGCCCGCCATCTGAGGAGCTGGAGGAACTCGACAACCTATGATAACCATCTTTGTAACCTATATGTAACTTCTTATTTGTAACAAGGTTCAAATAAAGCAAATATATATGTGTACATACAAAAGAATGGGGGTGGTAGGAGAAGATAATATTAGTGTTCAGTGAGAGACCACAAGGTCTCCTCTGAATACTTTGTATTTTCTTCTCCAAGGCTTTGGGTCCCCACATTGGCACCAGAGGTGGTACCCTCACAAATTTATATATATATATATATATATATATATATATATATATATATATATATATATATATATATATATATATATATGTATATATATATATATATATATATATATATATATATATATGTACATATATATATATATATATATATATATATATATATATATATATATAGTATATATATATATATATATATATATATATATATATATATATATACATATATATATATATATATATATATATATATATATATATATATATATATATATATATATATATATATATATATATATATATATATATATATATATATATATATATATAAAACTGAAAACTCACACCCCAGAAGTGACTCGAACCCATACTCCCAGGAGCAACGCAACTGGTATGTACAAGACGCCTTAATCCACTTGACCATCACGACCGGACATAATGAGGTGATAGCCGAGGCTATTTGAACCACCCCACCGCCGGCACTCGGATAGTAATCTTGGGCATAGCATTTTACCTATGATTACTATTAGTAATTACTATTAGTAATCATAGGTAATTACTATTAGTAATTTAATATGATTACTATTATGATTTACCAAGATTACTATCCGAGTGCCGGCGGTGGGGTGGTTCAAATAGCCTCGGCTATCACCTCATTATGTCCGGTCGTGATGGTCAAGTGGATTAAGGCGTCTTGTACATACCAGTTGCGTTGCTCCTGGGAGTATGGGTTCGAGTCACTTCTGGGGTGTGAGTTTTCAGTTGCATATTGTCCTGGGGACCATTCAGGCTTGTTCGCATATATATATATATATATATATATATATATATATATATATATATATATATATATATATATACATATATATATATATATATATATATATATATATATATATATATACATATATATATATATATATATATATATATATATATATATATATATATATATATATATATATATATATATATATATATATACATATGCATTTACATATGCATATGTATATATACCCTTACCAAATCTGAATTTTCGAAGTTGGGTCATCATGTCAACAAGGCTGTGTTGGCTCGGGGTGGTGAAGAACTTCTGCTTTGTTGTTTGGGTTAGGTTGAATTGATTCAACCAGAAACCTTTGAAGTAGACGGTGTTGACCAGCGTCATCAGTGTCCTGGCCACGTCGCTCTCTGTCACCGCAGTTGGGATCTTGCCTCGCGTTGTTTTGTTCACGAACTGGTTGATTGTCGCAGCTGCTTTGGCCGCCTGTCAACATAACGATAAGATTAAGCTCAGTGCCTTTACGTGACTCTTCAATCCATCACATTATAAGCTGACAATTGTTCCTACCGACCTTTCAAGGGGGAGAGTTAGAGAAGTAACATAAAGAAGTTCTTTGGATTTTAAGAAAAAAGTTTTCTGAATCCAATTTCAGAGGATTGGAAGTTAACTGTTGTAGAGAATCTAAGCTCAGGTGTTCAGACAAGACCTTAGTGATGGTGCACAAGACACCATAACATGGTGGTGACCACAGCTCAGGTGTTCAGACAAGACCTTAGTGATGGTGCACAAGACACCATAACATGGTGGTGACCACAGCTCAGGTGTTCAGACAAGACCTTAGTGATGGTGCACAAGACACCATAACATGGTGGTGACCACAGCTCAGGTGTTCAGACAAGACCTTAGTGATAGTGCACAAGACACCATAACATGGTGGTGACCACAGCTCAGGTGTTCAGACAAGACCTTAGTGATGGTGCACAAGACACCATAACATGGTGTCGTGTGTCATCACGCTACCCTCCCCAACCATCGGGAGGGGTGATGATACACGACCATCACCATCACCCTACCCTCCACCTCATACCATCACCCTACCATCCCTCCTCATACCATCACCCTACCCTCCTCCTCATACCATCACCCTACCCTCCCCCCTCACCCCCATCAACCTACCCTTCCCCTCACACAATCACCCTACCCCCCTTCACACCATTACCCTACCCTCTCCCCCTCACAACATCACCCTCCCCTCCCCCTCACACCATCACCCTACCTTCCCCCTCACACCGTCACCCTACCCTCTCCCCCTCAAACATCACCCTCCCCTCCCCCTCACACCATCACCCTACCTTTCCCCTCACCCCGATCAACCTACCCTCCCCCTCACAACATCACCCTTCCCCTCACACCATCACCCTACCCTCACCCTCACACAATCACCCTACTCTCCCCCTTACACCATCACCCTACCCTCCCCTCCTCGCCCCACCTCACATCCACCACTCAACCCTAACCCTCACACAATCACCCTACCCTCCCGCCTCACACCACAACCCTACCCTACCCCTCACACTACCACCCTACCCTCCCTCTCACACCATCACCTTCCCCTTCCCCTGACGCCGTAACCCTCCTTCCCCCACACTCCCTCTCCCTCTCCCTACCCCTCCCCCCTCACACCATCATCCTACCCTTCCACCTCACACCATCAGCCTACCCTCCCCTCCCACTCCCATTACCCTCCCCCTCACACCGTCACCCTACCCTCTCCCCTCACACCATCACCCTACCCTACCCTGTCATACCCATCACCCTTCCTTCCCCTCACACCATCACCCTACCCTCCCCCTCTCACCTATCACCCTACCCTCCCCCTCACACCTATTTCCCTACCATCCCCCTCACCCTCTTCACCCTACCCTCCCCCTCACCCCATCACCCTACCCTCCCCCTTCACACCCATCACTCTACCCTCCCCCTTCACACCCATCACCCTACCCTCCCCTGTCACCCTCATCATCCTACCCTCCCTCCTCCCTTCATTACCCTACCCTCCCCCCCTCACACCCAACACCCTACCCTGCCCTGTCACCCTCATCGCCCTACCTTTCCCGCACCCTCATCATCCTACCCTCCCCCTCCCCCCTCACCCTACCCTCCCCCCCCTCAAACCCAACACCCTACCGTCCCCTCATCCCCTCCCCCCCTCACCCTACCATCCCCCCCTCACACCCAACACCCTACCCTCCCCCCCTCACACCCAACACCCTACCGTCCCCTCATCCCTTCACCCGCATCACCCTACCATCCCCCACCATCAAGTATCTTACCCTGCTCTCACACTGGTGACGAGTTTAGGAGATATTTTAGAAGTACTCTATTCTGCTGTCACACTGGTATCGAGGCCAGGAGATACTCTTGAAGTACTCTATCCTGCTGTCACACTGGTAACGAGGTCTTGAGAGACTCTGGCAGAACCCTACCCTACTGTCACAAAGGTGACGAGGCACCACTTGACAGCTTATTTTCTAAAAATCACCACCTTCCTCGTCGCTTCCAGCTTGCCCTTGCCTCCCTGAAATCTAACAATTCTATTCTTATCCTTCCCTCCGACAAAGGCAATTCGGTGGTTGTTCTTGACCGTGAGGACTACCTCCAGAAAGCAGATGTCCTGCTCTCTTACTCCCGCACATATGCCCACTGACTTCTAACCCTTTGGATCGCCTTAAACCTTCCTTTAACCGCAAACTAAGACAGCTCTCTAGTCTTTGTCCTCCTGACTTCGATCTCAATAAACGTTTCTGTGTCATCTGACCTTCTCTTCCTTATTTTTAGGGTCTATCTAAGACTCATAAACCTGGTGTTCCTCTTCGTCCAATCATTTATTCACGGGGCTCTGTCAGCTATCCTCTTGCCTACTGGCTCGCTAAAACTCTGACGCCTTACCTTGGCACTTTTTCTCCTGCCCACCTTCATCACGCTCAGGACTTAATAGAAAGACTGCGCCTGTAGCCGTCCTGTAAGATGCTTAGTCATGATGTCGACTCTCTGTTCACTAATGTTCCCCTCGATGACGTTCTCTCTTTCCTTAGACAGAAGGCTACTGGGGTCCTTCTTCCTCTCCCGCTTCCCACTGACGTTTTCCTTAAACTCATTAGACTCTGTATTGACTCTCCTCTTTCAACGGTAAATATTACACTCAAACTAGGTGTCGCTATGGGTTCCCCTCTCTCCCCTGTTCTTGCCAATTTCTACATGGAATACTTCGAGACTGTTCTTCTTTTACTTCTTCCTTCTATTGATACTCGTCGCTCTCTCTGGCTTCGCTATGTTAATGACATTTTTTCTTTATGACCTCATGACCTTAGTCTTTTCCAGCCTTTCCTCTCCTCTCTTAACAATCAGGCTCCTTCCATCCATTTCAAAGTTGAATGAGAATCTAATTCCCTCCTTCCTTTCCTTGACGTTCACGTTCACAGCTCTGTGTCCGGGTTCTCTTTCTCTGTCTACAGCAAACCCCTGCATAGCGGCATGTACATTCACTTCTTTTCCTACCATCCTCCTTCTGTTAAGAAAAGTGTCCTCGTCTCTCTCTTCCTCCGCGCTCTACGCATCAGCGACCCTCAGTTTCTTGATTCTGAAATTGCCTTTATCTACAAATCATTCTCTCGCCTTGGTTACCCTTTGTATTTTATATACTGTGCCTACTCTCAAGCTAATCGAAATTTCTTTCATGCTAAACCTGCTTCCAACTCTAGTAGCACTGTGCTCTGCCTTCCCTTCATATCTGAACTCAAAACGTTTGCTAATACCTTTCGTCCTCTTGACATAAAGCTCACCTTTCGACAAACTAACGCACTTCGCAGCAATCTAGTTCACACTGCTCCTCCTGCTTCTAATGCCGCTGGTGTCTAATCTATTTCCTGTTCGTCTTGTCCTCTCCAATACTTAGGTGAAACTGGCCATACACTTAATGACAGACTTAAAGAACACAAAGAAGTGTTAAGTCTGCAGACACAAACAATGCTCTCGTCTGTCATGTTTGGGATTCTAATCATTCTATTGACTGGTCTTCCTTCAAAATAATCTTTCCTGCCTCTACAGAGACGCCGTCGTGTTGAATCGGCTCTGATACACAACATAACCAACATGAACTTGAGTCCTGGTTTTATTGCTGTTGACTCTTACCTTTCACAGTATTTACTCAACTGCTCTAAACTTTCTAACAAGCGTGACCTAACGTAGGCTTACCCTTCCATTTATCTTAGTTTGTTTCTTTCTTTTTTTTCCTTGTTTTCTCTAACGATCCCTTTTTTTATTTCTTTATTATATTTTAATTATTTCTTATTCCTTTATTTTTTAAGAATTATTTCTTATTTCTTTATTTTTTAAGAATTATTTCTTATTCCTTTATTATACTTTACCTTTCGTACCTTTTGCCTTGCTTTTTCCTCCTCTATGATTTCCTTCTCCTTATCTCTCTCTTGCCAATCTATTGCCTTCGCCTCCTTCTCTCATCACAATCGACTTGAGAATGGTATATCTAGGATATCCTGAGATGATTTCAGGGCTTAGCGTCCCCGCGGCCCGGTCCTCAACCAGGCCTCCTTTTTGTTACATACCCCCCAGGAAGCAGCCCGTAGCAGCTGGGCTGCTACAGGCTGTTTCTGGGGGCATGGGGGCCCTGCGGGTACCTGGGCCCGTACCCAGCAGGTACGGGCCCAGGTACCTATTTACTGCTAGGTAACAGGGGCATCAGGGTGAAAGAAACTTTTTTGCCCATTTGTCTCCGCCTCCATCGGGGATCGAACCCGGAACCTCAGGACTATGAATCCGAAGCGCTATCCACTCAGCTCTCTGGCGCCCGTACAGGACGGGCCGAAACGTCGTCGTCCCTTCACTTTCTAATGTGTGGGTTTGGTCAACATATTTCAGTCACGTTATTGTGACTCCTCGTCTGCACTCTATAAGTTCTCTACCCTGCTGTCGCACTGTTGACGAGGCTAGGAGATACTCTTGAAGTGCTCTACCCTGTTGTCACACTTTTGACGAGGCTAGGAGATACTATAGAAGTACTCTACCCTGCTGTCACACTGTTGACGAGGCATTGAGGGACTCTTGAAGTACTCTACCCTGCTGTCACACTGGTAACGAGGACTTGAGGGACTCTTGACGTACTCTACCCTGTTGTCACACTGGTAACGAGGACTTGAGGGACTCTTGAAGTACTCTACCCTGCTGTCACACTGGGGACGAGGCCTTGAGGGACTCTTTGAAGTACTCTACCCTGCTGTCACACTGGTAACGAGGTCTTGAGGGACTCTTGAAGTACTCTACCCTGCTGTCACACTGGTAACGAGGACTTGAGGGACTCTTGAAGTACTCTACCCTGCTGTCACACTGGTAACGAGGACTTGAGGGACTCTTGAAATACTCTACCCTGCTGTCACACTGGGGACGAGGCCTTGAGGGACTCTTTGAAGTACTCTACCCTGCTGTCACACTGGTGACGAGGCCTTGAGGGACTCTTGAAGTACTCTACTCTGCTGTCACACTAGTAACGAGGACTTGAGGGACTCTTGAAGTTCTCTACCCTACTGTCACACTGGGGACGAGACCAGGAGGCTTCATGTGAATTATAATATTTCACAAATAAATATAGACAGAAGGTGATATGCAGAAATAGACTGACCTGTGAGAAGTCGATATTCTCCACCTCTTTCTTAAGGACATCTCTGATGCAGTCCCGAAGAGGGAAGCCGCTCTTCACATACACTTTGTTGGCCAAGTCTATCACATAGTCACTCATGTTGCTCTGTCTCTCTGCGTTTCTGTAGGGGCATCTTAATTATTATATATAATACATGCTTTTATATACGCTCATAAATAACAAGTTACAGAGGACTCAAATATTTAATTATACATATAATAATTAAGATGACAAGTAAGGAATGTGAGTGGACTCACAGACGGTCGAGGGCCCTGTAGGTAGCCAGAGTGGTTGAAGGGTCTCTGAGACGAAGAGTGTCCTGCAGCTGCTGACGAGTCCTGCCAGCAGACCCAAAGTAGGCCAGGACCAGGGCGGTCCACACGCTGTAGGGCGAGAAGAAAAAGTTTCCTGTGGCGGTGGGTGGATAGAGCTGCTTGAAGAGGTCCAAGCTGAAGGGGGTGATGTAGGCCAGGTCAGGTGGGGAGGTCACCACCAGCTTGTCATTGTTGGAGATACACTGAGGCCTCACCACACTCACCATCGTCACCACCAACACTGCTGCACACCACAGCTTCCTCATACTGTGGGGAAGAGGACTGTAGCAGCGGCGCTCCACCAACACTGATGACTACTTTATTGTATTACAAATACCAATATCGTAATGAATTAAATATTTATACAAGTAGAAGCTCGCAGTCGTGTGAGGAGAGTTGTGGTGTAATAGTTTTGTTGTTGATGGGTGGTGGTGATGGAGGGGGGGAGCTGGGTGCAGGGAGGTGGTGATGGAGGGTGGGGGGGGGGGGAGCGGGGTGCAGGGTGGTGGTGATGGAGGGGGGGGGAGCTGGGTGCAGGGTGGTGGTGATGGATGGTAGTGATGGGTGCAGGTGATGGGGTGCTGGTAATGAACGGTGGTGATGGGTGGTGGTGATAGATGGTGGTGATGGGTGGTTGTGACGCACTATACACTCACCCACTATAGACACTCACCCACTACACACATACACACACACACACACACACATACACACACACACACACACACACACACACACACACACACACACACACACACACACACACACACACACACACACACACACACATACGCACGCACACGCACACACACACACACACACACACACACACACACACACACACACACACACACACACACACACACACATACCGACGTTGGGTGGTGACTGTGATCAGTGGTACAGTAAATTAGTGTAGACAGAGCAAAACTGCCATCATCAATCTACTAGCACTTAGTGAATCACCAAGTGGGAGACAACGACGGATTACCTTCGTCATCCATACAGCGTCATTACTCATCTGGTTGTGTGAGCGGGAGGCAGACTGGTATGTACACCTCACTGGTCAACTAATCAGGTGTACAGATTGAGGTAAAATATTATCAAATTCTTGTTCATGATATCATATATATATTTAAAAATCTCAAAGTGGCTTATTTTAGGTAGAAGTTAACGCTTACGGGACCCCCGTAATACACGCACGCACGCACATGTACGTTTGCAAGCACACACGCACGTACACGCAAAAATAAACACACGCACGCACACTTGCTTGATCTGATATTTACCCTAAATGCGTCGGATATAAAGGAAGTTAAGTTGGAAGCCCCCTTGGGAATGAGTGATCATAGTGTATTGAGCTTTGAGTACCTGGTTGAGCTAGGAATTATCACCTCCCAAAAAAGAACTGGGAAACAAAGGGCTGGCGTACCGAAAGGGAAACTATGAGGAGATGAATAAATTCCTATGGGATATACATTGGGACACAGAACTCGGAACCAAGTCCGTACAAGACATGATGGACTATGTCACCTAAAAATGTCAGGAGGCTGTAAGCAGGTTTTTCCCAGCACGACAGGAAAAAACAGAGAAGCAAAGGAAGAATTCGTGGTTTAATAGGGAATGTATGAAAGCAAAGGAGCTGAACAAAAGGGCATGGAAGAACTCCCGTAATAACAGAATACCAGAAAAGAGAGAGAGATACCAGAGAACCAGGAACGAGTATGTTAATGTGAGAAGAGCAGCTGAGTAAAGGTATGAAAATGATATAGCTAATAAAGCCAAGACTGAACCAAAGCTACTACACAGTCACATCAGGAGGAAGACAACAGTGAAGGAACAGGTGATGAAACTTAGGGTGGGCGAGGACAGGTACACAGAGAAAGACAAAGAGGTGTGTGAAGAACTCAACAAAAGGTTCCAAAAGGTCTTTACAATAGAACAGGGAGAAGTCACGGCGCTAGGAGAGGTGGCAGCAAACAAGGTGACCTTGGAGAGGTTCGAAATTACAAAAGATAAAGTCAAGAAACACCTATTGGAGCTGGATGTGAGAAAAGCTGTTGGGCCGGACGGAATCTCACCATGGGTATTGAAAGAGTGTGCAGGAGCACTTTGCTTGCCACTCTCCATAGTGTATAGTAGGTCACTGGAAACGGGAGACCTACCAGAAATATGGAAGACTGCTAATGTAGTACCAATATACAAAAAGGGTGACAGACAGGAGGCACTGAACTAAAGGCTAGTGTCCTTAACTTGTATACCATGCAAGGTGATGGAGAAGATTGTGAGAAAAAACCTAGTAACACATAAGGAGAGAAGAGACTTCGTGACAACCCATCAACATGGGTTTTGGAGGGTAAATCTTGCCTTACAGGCTTGATAGAATTCTACGATCAGATGACAAAGATTAAGCAAGAAAGAGAAGGATGGGCGTACTGCATTTTTTTGGACTGTCGGAAAGCCTTTGACACAGTACCCCATAAAAGGTTGATGCATAAGCTGGAGAAACAGGCAGGAGTAACTGGTAGGGCGCTCCAGTGGATAAGGAAGTACCTAAGCAACAGGAAGCAGAGAGTTACAGTGCGGGGTGAGACCTCAGAATGGCGTGAAGTCACCAGTGGAGTCCCACAGGGCTCTGTACGTGGACGTATCCTGTTTCTGATATACGTAAATGATCTCCCAGAGGGTATAGACTCATTCCTCTCAATGTTTGCTGACGACGCCAAAATTATGAGAAGGATTAAGACAGAGGAGGACAGCTTGAGGCTTCAAGAAGACCTGGATAAGCTGCACGAATGGTCGAACAAATGGCTGTTAGAGTTTAACCCAAGCAAATGTAATGTAATGAAGATAGGGGTAGGAAGCAGGAGACCAGATACAAGGTATCATTTGGGAGATGAAATACTTCAAGAGTCAGAGAGAGAGAGAAAGATCTGGGGGTTGATATCACGCCAGACCTGTCCCCTGAAGCTCATATCAAGAGGATAACATCTGCAGCATATACCAGGTTGGCTAACATAAGAACGGCCTTTAGAAACTTGTGTAAGGAATCATTCAGAACATTAAATACCACATATGTCAGACCAATCCTGGAGTATGCGGCTCCAGCATGGAGTCCATATCTAGTCAAGCATAAGACTAAGCTGGAAAAGGTTCAAAGGTTTGCCACCAGACTAGTACCCGAGCTGAGAGGTATGAGCTACGAGGAGAGACTACGGGAATTAAACCTCACTTCGTTGAAAGACAGATGGGTTAGGGGGGACATGATCACTACATTCAAGATTCTCAAGGGATTCGACAGGGTTGATAAAGACAGGCTACTTAACACAAGGGGCACACGCACTAGGGGACACAGGTGGAAACTGAGTGCCCAAATGAGCCACAGAGATATTAGAAAGAACTTTTTTAGTGTTAGAGTGGTTAACAAATGGAATGCATTAGGAAGTAAAGTGGTGGAGGCTGACTCCATTCACAGTTTCAAGTGTAGATATGATAGAGCCCAATAGGCTCAGGAACCTGTACACCTGTTGATTGACGGTTGAGAGGCGGGCCCAAAGAGTCAGAGCTCAACCCCCACAAGCACAACTAGGTGAGTACAACTAGGTGAGTACACACACACACAAACACACACACACACGGTGACACTGGAAGACAGAGTAAGGGGAGACTTGATCACTACCGACAAAATTCTCTGAGGAATTGACAGAGTAGATAAGGATAAATTTTTTAACATGGGTGGTATAGGAACAAGGGAACACATGTGGAGACTAAGTGCCAAAATGAACCACAGGGACATTAGAAAGAACTTTTCAGTGTCAAAGTAGTTAACAGGTGGAATGCATTAGGCAGTGATGTGGTGGAGGCAGACTCCAAACACAGCTTCAAATGTAGATATTGATGAAGCCCAGTAGGCTCAGGAATCTGTACATCTGATTTATTTATTTATTTATTTATTTATTTATTTATTTATATATATACAAGAAGGTACATGGGGTTTGTAAGAATACATTGGATAGTACAGTATTTACACTCTTGTAAAGCCACTAGTACGCGCAGCGTTTCGGGCAGGTCCTTAATCTAACAGATAATTTTAAGTAGGTAATTTCTATCAGAATTGATAAATTATAAAGATACATTGCAAGAGAAAAATGAGATGAGAGAGCTTAGTAAGTATATTAAAGCACATTGTTATATTAAAGCTCTGATTGATTACATTGACAGCTTGATTAGTAATTTAAACAAAATTAATAGACACCATACAGCAGATTAACAGCACATATAAGACAGCAATGATCACAATGGTAAAGATGTTCAGATTGGGTACATAAAGATTGGGAGACTGGGTAGCAAAAGATACAGATAAACAAGATTAATAAACACCATGCAGCAGATTGGCAGCACATATAATAAGACAGCAATGATCACAATGGTAAAGATGTTCAAATTGGGAACATAAAGGTTGGGAGATTGGGTAGCAATAGATACAGTGCAATTTTAAGGCAAAAAGTGAAAAACTATGAAGATGAAATTAGGTACTTTTTAGTATTGATTTTGAATGATGTAAAAGTTGGACAGCTTTTCAATTCAGTAGGGAGTGAGTTCCATAAACTGGGTCCCTTTATTTGCATAGAGTGTTTACACAGATTAAGTTTAACTCAGAGGATATCAAAGAGATATTTATTTCTGGCGTTGTGATAATGGGTCCTATTACATCTGTCCAGGAAGAGTTTCAGAGCAGGATTTGCATTTAAGAACAGGGTTTTGTAAATGTAGTTGACACAAGAGAATTTATGGAGTCAGATTATGTTTAGCATGTTTAGGAAGTTAAACAAGGGGGCTGTGTGTTGTCTGAAAGCAGAATTTGTTATTATTCTAATAGCAGATTTTTGCTGGGTAATGATGGACTTGAGGTGGTTTGCAGTGGTTGAACCCCATGCACAGATACCATAGTTGAGATAGGGATAGATTAGTGCTTAATATAGAGAGATGAGAGCAGAGTTAGGTACATAATATCTGATTTTGGAGAGCATACCAACTGTTTTAGAGACTTTCTTAGTTATGTGTTGTATGTGTGTACTGAAGTTGAGTCTCTTGTCTAGGAATAGGCCATGAAACTTTTCATCATTTTTATTGCTAATGTTTACATTGTCTATCTGAATCTGAATTGCATTTGTAGATTTGCTTCCAAATAGGATGTAGTAGGTCTTTTCTATGTTAAGTGTTAGTTTGTTGGTTGACATCCATAAGTGGACTTTTTTTAGTTCATTATTAACAACATCATTTAGTGTATGTGGGTTGGGGTTGGAGTAGATGAGGGTAGTATCATCAGCAAACAAAATAGGTTTCAGAATGTTAGAGACATTAGGCAGATCATTGATGTATATAAGAAATAGAAGAGGTCCCAAGATGCTGCCCTGTGGCACTCCAACAGTTAATGGTAGAATAGGAGAGGTTATATTATTGATGGCTACACATTGGTGTCTATCACTAAGATAGGATTGGATATAGTCCAGTGCATGGCCTCGGATTCCATAATGATGGAGTTTACATAAGAGGTAATCGTGATTAACAGTATCAAAGGCCTTTCTCAGGTCAATGAAGAGTCCAATCGGAAACTCATTTTTGTCAAGGGCTGAGTAAATTATATCAAGGAGACTAATAATTGCATCGTTTGTACTCTTTTGAGAGCGGAAGCCAAACTGACAGGGGCTAAGAATGTCGAATTTTACGAGATAGGAGTAGAGCTGTTTGTAGATTATTTTTTCAAATATTTTTGATAGTATGGGTAGGTTCGATATTGGTCTATATTTGTTTATGTCTGCCGGATTACCTCCTTTATGAACTGGCGTTACTCTTGCTTTTTTAAGGATATCAGGGAAGGTATGACACTCAAGGGATTTGTTGAACAGCAGAGCTATAGGTGGCGCAAGGGCATGGGAGGCACTCTTGTATACAATGGATGGGATTTCACTGATGTTCCCAGCTTTGGTTTTTAGTGAGTGTATGATGGAAACAACATCTGTCGGGCTGACTGGTGAAAGGAGAAGAGAGTTTGGATAGCTGCCTGAGAGATATGTGTTGATATGTGTCTGAGTCTGTGGGATTTTACTTGCAAGGTTAGCACCAATCGATGAAAAGAAGCTTTTAAATTCATTCGCCATTTCTAAGTCAGATGACGGTGTAAGGCCATCCTTAGAGAGTATTATCTGGTTGTAGGAATGTTGTTTAGTTCCTAGGATATTAGAGATGGTTTTCCATGTGCTTTTCATGTTGCCTTTTGCTTCTTTGAATCTAGTCTCATAATATGAAAGTTTTGCTTTTCTTATGATACTGGTAAGCACTGATGAGTACCTTTTAACTACTTCCTTTGAAACTAGGCCACTCCTAAATTTCTTTTCATATTCATGTTTTTTGTTGATTGATTTAATTATGCCACTTATGAGCCACGGGTTATTTTTTCTTTTATCAGTTACTTGTTTGGTAGGCTTAGAGTTTTGGAGAGAAAGAGGTTAGTTGATGAGTTTATATCCTGTGAATTATTAAATTCAGATTCCCAGTTAATATTGTGAAGTGCATTAGAAAGACTGCCTAAAGCTGATTCACTATGTAGCCTGAATGAGAGTTTCTTGGTCTCTGGTGGTGATGTGTCCATGTTTGCTATGAGGAAGGTAGGTTAGTGGTCAGTTGTTCTGTCATAAATTACCCCAGATGTAAGGGGTGCAGTTATATTAGTCCATAGGTGATCCAGGGTAGTGGCAGATGTATGAGTGACTCGGGTGGGCTTGGTGATTGTGGGGATTAGCATACAGGAGTGCATGCTGTTACGGAAATAGTCAACTTGAGGGTTGTTTTGAAGACCCAGGTCAATATTGAAATCACCTCCCAGAATGATGTGATTTTTGTTGAGATTGTTATTTATGATAAGATTCCTTACATTGTCTGAGAATAAAGCTATGTTGGTATTAGGAAATCTATAGATGGCACCGATAGTCAGGGAGGATTTAAGGGATTTACTGGAGAACTTGGCAAAGGTATATTCACAATAGTCGTCTCTATCACTAATAACACTATTGCAAATGAAGGTATCTTTGTAATATATTGCTGTACCACCACATTTTTAATTTGGCCTGCAGTTATGAATGGCTTTATAACCAGCTAAATTGTAGAGTTGGGTATAGTCATTACTTAGCCAAGTTTCTGTTAAAATGATGAATGATAATTTAGTACCTAGTGCTGTAAGTAGTGCATTTATATCATCAAAATGTTTACCAAGTGACCTAACATTTTGGTTGTAAACTGATAAGCAGGTGCTATTTAAGAGTTTGTTTTTTGCAATATTTGCTGTGTAATACCTGCAATAATGATGATCAATGTGCTGATTTGTGTGGATATGGGACAGAAGATTTCGATCAGGATCAATATCGGTAAGCATATAGATAAAATAATGTTACGATACAGTAAGATAAGCAATTACAGGAACAGATAAATACTAAATCTGCTGTAAAATAGAAAGTAATTAGAGCAAAACACAACAATACAATAATATAACAATACAATAAGAGCTTACAAAGTATTAAGTCTGCTAAAATTAGAGAATAATTATGGCAAAACACAACAATAAATGCAAGTAAACAAAAGAATTGAAACAATTAGAGGTAGAATAAAGGTCATTAGATAGGCATGGAGGATACACAAGTTTGGTGGAGAGAACAAAAAATCAGTAGAGACTGTCAAGATGAATATATAAAAAATTTGAAAAATGATAATTGTAAAGTAAAATAATCTTAAAGATAATAAATTCCATTTAGCTTAGTTTTTAACCTATAATTAGTATGAACTTAATTAAGAGAACAAAATGAGATCAATAATTGATTTCAATAAATGACATAAATCAATACAATTAAATTTAAAATTTAAAAGGAATAGGGTAAGATTAGATTTAAGAGTAAAATTTTACAATGAAACTGAGGTAGATGCTTGCATAAGTGCATGGAGACTTGACGGATTATTTAGGAAATTATATGAATGAGAGAACATTAGATAAATGGTAAGGCAGAGACAGCACCTTGGATTAAGTTAGGTTAGGCTCAGGCACTGAAAGAGTTATTTTAAGTACTGGCATTGGTCGGGTTCAGGTTTTCAGATATACCACAATCTCTAAAGAAGGCCAGTAGTTGTTGGTCACACTTTATTTCATATCTTTTTCCTGCACTCTCCTTCTTTGCAATAATCGTTCCATTCCTAGTGTAGCACTGCTTGATAAGACCAGGGTTTAGTTTGCGAATTTGACGCAGCCTAAAGAGGAGGGATCCACGCTGCTTTGTAAGACACTCATTTATATAGAGGTTGGTTTTATGCTTAGCAGCTGATTGTATGAGGTCAAACTTAACAGAGGGATTTGCAAGTTTGATGAGCATTCTCCTACTGCTACGGGGACTGTTTTTATCTATCCTGATAGCTGATTTGATATCAACATTGACTTTGATCTTTGAATTAATTAGGGTGTGGGCTATGTTACAACAATTCTCACCTTGTTGTTCATCAGGTAGATCAGTAGAGCTAATTAACAGGGAGTCATGAAGTTGTTGTTGCTCTTGGTCATCTTCGGAAGCCGCCTGGTGAATCTGAAGGAGATTGATCTGTTTTCCAGCTTTTGAAGGAGGTCACTTTGAGCTGAGAGGGTTTCCTCTGCCTGAATCTTATGTATTTGATCCATTGCATCATTTGCAACAGTTTGTAAGTTGAGAATTTCTTGGTTGTTGTTCGTCAACGATTCACGGAGGCGGTCTATGGTTTGTTGTTGTCGGGTGACTGTGGCTTGGAGGGCCGAAATAGCTTCAGATTGCATTAACACAAGGTTGTGCAGTTTCTGCAGCCATGGGTTACTTCTGAGAGTTTTGAAGTTTAGACAGGGAGCCATAGATTGAATGAATTCTAGAGCTTGAGATTCGAGTTGAGTTGAAGGGGGGGAGTGAGGAGGGGGAGCGGATGCTGTGTTTACCAACATCGGCGAGGATTGCAGCGTTGCCAGTGTTCCATTCAGATCTCTAGGAGTAATGGATGCAGAGCGCGAGGCACCCCTACCTGCTTGTTGCTATGTTTGGGCTTGTTTTCGGCGATAGATTCTTGGTAGTGTTCCTAGAAGTAGATACTTGGAGAATTATGGTGGGGATAGGCGTATAGTGAACGCTTGGCAGAAGGGTCGTAAATAGGCAGGCGAAAATTGGTTAATTTTGGTTGATTACTGTTGAGGTTCGCTGTGAGTTATGGCATATTAAGTCTCCATGCACTTAACTCGTGCTGGGCAGCAGTTAGGCTATGCAACGTTGAGTGAAGACGAAATTAACGCGAATTTTCTGCAGCAGTGTCGGTGCCGGTGCCACCCGCCAGCGTTTCCCGCCAATTATAATTTCCCGCACAAGATGATTGATGGTTGAGAAGCGGGACCAAAGAGCTTCTCAACCCCAACAAACACAACTAGGTGAGTAATTAGGTAAGTACACACACCAAGAGCACAGGGAAAAGTCAAATTGACCAAATGAAGGAAATGTTCTCCCAAGTTTGGCAGGAAATCAGGAAGGAGATGCATGAAATGAAGTATAAAACAAACAACCTGCAAAGCGAGTTGACCCAGCAAAGGAGGAGATTAAAAACCCTCAGTGAAAACAATATGGAGACTGAACCTCAGATAATCATCTAAAGGGATGATGGCAATGGTTCATCGGAAAGGAATGCCTCTGTATGTGAAACATTTGCAGAAATACTGAAAAAGAGTTCAGAAGCAATGGCCACAGTGAGAGAAGTAGCCATGCAAGCAGCTACCTCACAGGAAGCAGCAAGGTGTACCAGCTGCTGGAAAGAAAAAGATCAGTGGTAGCTGTGGGCATCAGAAAACAGGAAGGCTCATGAACAAATCCACAAAGGCCATGATGAGGGTTCGAACCTATGTCTGAGAGGATCTGACAGAGCCCGAGTGCATGGGGAATTGTGTAAAACCCTGGGTTTGTGTCGTGGAGAGACTGCAGGATCCATGAGAAGAAAAATGAACTCCCGGTTGCAATTCTTTTGACCATGTCATGGCCTAATCGATTAAGGCAGCATCTGGGATTTGCTAAGATGTAGGTGCGAACCCTCATCACGGCCCTTGTGGATTTGTTCATTTGATGCATCACACTATTGTGATTTGTGTGTGTAACAGGAAGGCTTCAATAGGCAAGAATGGAATAGTAAGGACAGAGAGGCAGTGAATGGAATGCTAAAGGGGTTAAAGATGGAAGGGGCCAAAAAAACATTGAGGAGCTTTTCAGGATGGGCTGGTACAACAAGGACAGAGACCACCCGATAAAGATAGTGTTTGCAAACAAGACCATGAAGGAGGATATTCTAGAAAGGAAGTGTCATCTGCAATATGTGGGAGAATACAAAAAAGTATTCCTCCAGAGGGACAGGTCGAGGGAGGAGAGAGTAATGGCAACAGAAGCAAGGATGAAGTGCAGTGTGTGAGGAGAAAACCAGGAAATCACAGCCCCCAACACAACATTCCCAGAGGCAAGGGGAAACCCACAACCAGCTTCCCAGCAACACCAGAGGGAGGGCAATACCACCATCCTCCACCACACAGAAACCATCCCTACCCCTCACCCTCCCTGCCCCCACTCAAATGCTCAGTCAACCCTCCCTTCCCCCTATTATAACCCCATGTAGCATGGAGGAGCGAGTCTACTCAGGGAGAGTTATTCTGCTTTCCGGACCTGAGATTAAGAAGTCAGAGAAAGAAAATATAAAATAAATGCCAGTGAATAATTTAAAAATACTAGCAGAGAATGAGCATCTGGTAATAAATAACATGAAATGAGATGTCGATACTTTGGTGACATGACATGAACCTAGCAGGACGTTGTGACCTCATCTGAGATACAGCAGTTGTCAGAGATGGTTGTACTTTGTTGATCTCCTGAAAGGAGGAAGAAAATAGTTCCTTGTGATAGTGGTGGAGTGAAGGCTACTTGCTCGCAAGTGTGAGGAAGCTGTTGGGGACACAGTAGACCATTTCTCTGTGATTTGGATAAATTAGAGGCGACCTGGAAGTGAGCATTGGTTAGAGTTAGAACAGGAGTTAGACCTTTGTGGAATTTTAATTATGTGTGCTCCTTCAAGAGGAAGGAAGTAAGCAGGCGTTTCTGTTGTGGAGCCTGCTGGGCGACTCCATGTACTCAAATCAGGACTAGAAGAAGCCTTGTGAAGCAGTCTTATAGCGATTTTTGTGGGCGGCCTGTGTGAGCGTCATGTTGAGCACCAGGGAGTGAGCACCCTGTGTCATAGATCCCTGTATTAAGCCTGTTTAATCAGTTGTTAGATTAGCAATCAGTGTTTGATCATGTGCCCAGCGATCATAGTGAACATATGTATATATGTTGGGTAGTAATTTTATTGAGCCAGTTAGCAAATATAGGGTGTTGAAGTTGAGTGGACATGCTGGCGGGAGGAGCGGTGCACCCCTCACACTCCCGTGTCTGGTGAGCAACTGAGGAGCAACGACCCCCAGTGACATGGCCGGAGGGAAACTCCGTGGCATGTCAAGACATGTTTCCAATTTGGATCCGACCAGTATTGGGGAGTACCCATCACGGTTGGACAGCGCGGAGCGCTGTCAGAAAGCAAGTTTTAGTACTAAGATAAAGGTTTATTACTTATGTTTTGTCAGGTAAACATTTTTCTTGGCATGGTAATAGGATTGCAGGTTTGTTTGGGAAGAAGTGATTGGACGAACTTCGAGGTTGAAAAAGAAGTTAATGGAGGAACTTCGAGGTCGGAGAAGAAGTGTATGCTGAACTCTTTGGTAGAGCAGAACTCCATAGTGAGGAGTTGACTTCAAGCAGTGTATGGAAGGTACACGTTTCCTTATAGAATCAGTGGAGAAGCATCACTGATGTTGGAGCAGGACTTCGTTTTGCAGTAGACTGGGAGAACTGCAGAAGTGTCTTTCCTGATGTTTTGGAGGACCCAGATATACGCATTGATTAAGGTGCCTCTAAGAGAAGAACAGAGGTTCATTGTGGACACATGATTGTATAAGGGAGTGCTTGAGTGCGTATTGGCATGTAAGACGCAGAGTAAGGCGAGAGATTGATTTCTTCTTTTGATGGGGGGTACTTATATAGATGTTTCAGGTATTTCAGCCTCAAACAGAGTTTCATATAATTTTAGGGTTGAGGATACAGTAATGTTGTGACAGGATTTCCGCCTCAAACAGTGAGGGAGTAGTATGTGGAAAGCCCAGAGTTGTGCAGCCACTTGCTATGGAGAGCTGGTGAAGCCAGGATATGATTTGGAGCGCTATTGGGTTGTAGCAGCTTAGACCGTTGTATGGTGATGTTCAATTTTATGTCATGAATTATGTACTTTTTTTTGTATAATAAATGTTAGGTTGCTTTTGCCCTTGTGCTGGTGAGGTTTCCCAGAAAGGGAGAGAAAGAAAGAGGGTCATGGCTGCAGATATGTGACAGTAGACACTAATTCACAAAAGGGGTATTTAGGAGATCATTCCAAACAAGGAGAGAGTGGGGAGTCATGGCAGCTCGAGTAGGGTGTGTGTACACAAGACAACGAGGCCAGTTTGGGAGCCACACCGCTAAGTAGGTGACGCTGAACCACTCCCCAAGATCAAGATGCATACAGAGTACTCTCCTGGGTAAATTACAAGCACCTAAGTGTCCATTGCTGGTCAACCGACGGTAGCGGGAGAGTGGCTGCCGAGGTTGGCTGTTTATTTCTGTCGGAGAGTGATTGAGAACGCTGTCCACCTGTATGCAAGTAACAGTCTGGTGCAATGACCAGAGATCATTTTTGGGTTTTAAAATCCACAACCAGCTCAAATACCCGTGATATGAGACCTCTCACCCCGAACTGACCCTGTCATCCCTACCCCATTCCAACCATGTCCCCCCTCCCGCTTTCCCTCCCTGTCCCCGCTTCCCCTTCATCCCATACCCTCCCTATCACCCCTCCCCCTCACTCCATATCCTCTATATCCCCCCTCCCTCCTTACCCCATTCCCTCCCTATCCCACCTTCCCTTGACCCCCCATCCCTTACCCAGTATCCTCTGAGACCCTGTTAACCACTTCACAAATCCTCACACCAATGGAACAGCTTCCTCCATCAGCAGAACACTCACCAAGAATGGAACATGAGAATGAACAGAAGTGAGCTTCAAGGCAATGTACACTGACATAGATGGGATTACAAATAAAACAAGTGAACTTGGAGAATGGGCACTAGAAGAAAACCCAGACATAATAGCACTCACAGAAGAAAAGCTGATGAAAACCATAACAAATGCAATGTTTCCACAGGACTACTATGTAGTGAGAAAAGAGAGAGAAGGAAGAGGAGGTGGTGTAGCTCCGCTGATGAGAAAATACTGAAGTTTTGAGGAGATGGTTATTCAGGGCTGTGAAGATTTCAGTGACTGCATAACAGGTACCATAGCAATTTTAGGAAAAAAAATTATAGTAGTAGTCATATATAACCCCCCACCAAACGACAGAAGACCCAGACAGGAATATGGTAGGAACCACATGGCCACTATTAATATAATAGAGAGAGCAGCTTCTGTCTCTATCAGGAACGTATCCAGACTACTAATCAAGGGAGACTTCAACCATGGGAAGATAGATTGACAGAACAGAGACCCACATGGAAGACCAGACACATGGAGAGCTAAGCTGCTGGACGTGGCAACAAGAAACTTTCTAAGCCAACACATCAAGGGACCGACAAGAATGAGAGGAGAGGATGAACCAGCCATGCTTGATCTGATATTTACTCTAAATGAGACGGATATAAGGGAAGTTAAGTTGGAAGCATCCTTGGGAATGAGTGATCACAGTGTATTAATATATGAGTACTTGGTAGAGCTAGGATTTATCTGCCCTCCCCCCCCCCCCCAAAAAAAGGAAATAAAATGGCTGCCGTACCGAAAGGGAAATTATGAGATGAGAAAATTCCTAAGGGATATACCAAGGGACACAGAACTCAGAATTAAGTCTGTACAAGACATGATGGACTGTGCTACCCAAAAGTCTCATGAGGCAGTAAACAGGTTTGTCCCTCACCAAAAGGAAAAACCGAGAAGCAAAAAAATAAACCATAGTTTAATAGGCTATATATGGAAGCAAAGGAACTGAACAAAAGGGCATGTAGGAATTTCCGAAATAACAGAACAACAGAAGGCAGAGAGATACCAGTGAACCGGGAACGTTACTGCGAGAAGAGAAGCTGAGAAAAAGTTTGAAAATGATATAGCTAATAAAGCCCAGACCGAACCAAAGCTATTCCACAGTCACATCAGGAGGAAAACAACAGTGAAGGAACAGGTGATTAAACGGGTGAGGACAGGTACACATAAAATAACAAAAAGGTGTGTGAAGAACTCAACAAGAGGTTCCAGGAGGTCCTCACAATAGAGCGAAGTGAGGTCACTGCCCTAGGAGAGGTGCAGTAAACCGGGCGGCCTTAGAAGGGTTCGGAATTACAAGAGATGAGGTCAAGAGGCATCTGTTGGATCTGGGCGTGAGAAAGGCTCTTGTCGCATGTGGAATCTCACCATGGGTATTGAAAGAGTGTGCGGAAGCACTTTGCTTGCTACTTGCCATAGATTGCTACTTGCTTGCCACTTGTCATAGTGTATAGTAGGTTACAGGAAACGAGAGACCTATCAGAAATATGGAAGACGGCTAATGTAGTCCCAATATTTAAAAACGGTGACAGACAAGAGGCACTGAACTACAGGCCAGTGTCCTTAACTTGAATATTGCAAGATGATAAAAAGATCGTGAGAAAAAACCTAGTAACACATCTGGAGAGAAGGGACTTTGTGAGAACCCATCAACAGGGGTTCAGAGAGGGTAAATCTTGCCTTACAGGCTTAATAGAATTCTACGATCAGTTAACAAAGATTAAGCAAAAAATAGAAGGATGGGCGGACTGCATTTTCTTTGACTGCCAGAAAGCCTCTGACACAGTGCCCCAAAAGAGGTTGATGCATAAGCTGGAGAAACAGGCAGGAGTAATTGGTAGGGTGCTCCAGTGGATAAGGGAGTACCTAAGTAATAGGAAGAAGAGAGATACAGTGAGCGGTGAGACCTCAGATTGGCGTGAAGTCACCAGTGGAGTCCCCAGGGCTCTGTACTTGGACCAATCCTGTTTCTGATATACGTAAATGATCTCCCAAAGGGTATAGACTCATTCCCATCAATGTTTTCTGACGACGCCAAAATTATGGGAAGTATTAGGACAGAGGAGAATGGCTTGAGGCTTCAAGAAGACCTGGACAAACTGAAGGAATGATCAAACAAATTGTTGTTAGAGTTTAACCCAAGCAAATGTAATGTAATGAAGATAGGTGAAAGGAGCAGGAGACCAGATACAAGTTATCATTTGGGAGATAAAATTCTTCAAGAGTCATAGAGAGAGCGAAAGACTTGGGGATTGATATCACGCAAGACCTGTCCCCTGAGGCCCATATCAAGAGGATAACATCAGCGGCATATGCCATGTTGGCTAACATAAGAGCGGCCTTTAGATACTTGTATTAGGAATCATTCAGAACTTTGTATATCACATAGGTCAGACAATCCTGGAGTATGCGGCTCCGGCATGGAGTTCATATCTAGTCAAGGATAAGACAAAACTGGAAAAAGTTCAAAGGTTTGCCACCAGACAAGTACCCGAACTGAGGGAGTATAAGCTACAAGGAGAGACTACGGGAATTAAACCTCACGTCACTGGGAGACAGAAGAGTTAGGGGGGGGGGACATGATCATCACATACAAGATTCTCAATGGAATTGATTGGGTAGATAAAGAAAGACTATTTAACACAAGAGGCACACGCACTAGGGGACACAGGTGGAAATTGAGTGCCCAAATGAGCCAAAGAGACATTAGAAAGAATTGTTTCAGTGTCGGAGTAGTTGACAAATGGAATGCATTAGAAAGTGATATGGTGGAGGCTCCATATAAACAGCTTCAAGTGTAGATATGATAGAGCTCCGTAGACTCAGGAACCTGTACATTAGTTGATTGGCAGTTGAGACACGAGACAAAAGAGCCAGAGCTCAACCCCTGCAAGCACAACTAGGTAAGTACCTACCACAGCCACCCACACACTCACCCACTACTCACACACATACACACACACACACACACACACACACACACACACACACACACACACACACACACACACACACACACACACACACACATATATACACATACACACCATATATGAGTTTCCCTCTTTGCCCTGATCTTGCCAACTCTACGTGGAACATTTCGAAATTGTTCTTCTTCTTCGTTCTATTGATACTCGTCCCTCTCTCTGGCTTCGCTATGTTGATAACATTTTGCTTCATGGCTTCATGACCTTAGTCTTTTCCAGCCTTTCCTCTCCTCTCGTAACAATCTGGCTCCTTCCATCCATTTCAAAGTTGAATGGGAATCAAATTCCCTCCTTCCTTTTCTTGACGTGGCCTCCCCAGCCTGGCCTCCCCAGCCTCTCCTCCCCAAACTGTCCTCCCAAGCTTGGCTTCCCCAGCCTGGCCTCCCCAGCCTGGCCTCCCCAGCCTCGCCTCCCAAGCTTGGCCTCCCCAGCCTGTCCTCCCAAGCTTGGCCTCCCCAGCCTGTCCTCCCAAGCTTGGCCTCCCCAGCCTGTCCTCCCAAGCTTGGCCTCCCCAGCCTGTCCTCCCAAGCTTGGCCTCCCCAGCCTCGCCTCCCAAGCTTGGCCTCCTCAGCCTCGCCTCCCAAGCTTGGCCTCCCCAGCCTCGCCTCCCAAGCTTGGCTTCCCCAGCCTCGCCTCCCAAGCTTGGCCTCCCCAGCCTGTCCTCCCAAGCTTGGCCTCACCAGCCAGGCCTCCCAAGCCAGGCCTCCCAAGCCTGGCCTCTCAAGACATTCCTCCCCACCCTGTCCTCCCCAGCCTGTCCTCCCCAGCCTGTCCTTCCCAGCCTGGCATCCACAGCCTGGCGTCCCCAGCCTGGCCTCCCCAGCCTGTCCTCAACAGCTTGTTCACCCCAGCCTGGCCTCCACAAACTTGCGTCCCCAGCCTGTCCTCCCAAGCTTGGCCTCCACAGCCTGGCCTCCCCAGCCTGGCGTCCCCAGCCTGTTCACCCCAGCCTGGCCTCCACAGCCTTGCGTCCCCAGCCTGTCCTCCCCAGCCTGGCATCCACAGCCTGGCCTCCACAGCCTGGCGTCCCCAGCCTGTTCACCCCAGCCTGGCCTCCACAGCCTGGCCTCCACAGCCTGGCGTCCCCAGCCTGGCCTCCACAGCCTGGCCTCCCCAGCCTGGCCTCCCCAGCCTGGCCTCCACAGCCTGGCCTCCACAGCCTGGCCTCCACAGCCTGGCCTCCACAGCCTGGTCTCCACAGCCTTGCGTCCCCAGCCTGTCCTCCCCATCCTGGCCTCCACAGCCTGGCCTCCACAGCCTGGCCTCAACAGCCTGGCCTCCACAGCCTTGCGTCCTCAGCCTGGCCTCCACAGCCTGGCCTCCACAGCCTGGCCTCCACAGCCTGGCCTCCACAGCCTGGCCTCCCCAGCCTGGCCTCCACAGCCTGGCCTCCACAGCCTGGCCTCCACAGCCTGGCCTCCACAGCCTGGCGTCCCCAGCCTGGCGTCCCCAGCCTGGCCTCCACAGCCTGGCCTCCACAGCCTGGCCTCCACAGCCTGGCGTCCACAGCCTGGCGTCCACAGCCTGGCGTCCACAGCCTGGCCTCCACAGCCTGGCGTCCACAGCCTGGCCTCCACAGCCTGGCCTCCACAGCCTGGTCTCCACAGCCTGGCGTCCCCAGCCTGGCGTCCCCAGCCTGGCCTCCACAGCCTGGCGTCCCCAGCCTGCAGCGCTGATTATTTTTAAACACTATTTCCTGTTCAACTTAATACTTGGCGCTGCTCCCAATAATATGGTGGTGGTAGAATATTGTGGTGGTAGAATATTGTGGTGGCAGAATATGGTGGTGGTAGAATATGGTGGTGGTAGAAGATGGTGGTGGTAGAATATGGTGGTGGTAGAATATTGTGGTGGTAGAATATGGTGGTGGTAGAATATGGTGGTGGTAGAATATGGTGGTGGTAGACTATTGTAGGGGGTAGAATATGGTAGGGGTAGAATATGGTGGTGGAAGAATATAGTGGTGGTAGAATATGGTGGTGGTAAAATATGGTGGTGGTAGAATATGGTGGTGGTAAAATATGGTGGTGGTAAAATATGGTGGTGGTAGAATATGGTGGTGGTAGACTATTGTAGGGGGTAGAATATGGTAGGGGTAGAATATGGTGGTGGAAGAATATAGTGGTGGTAGAATATGGTGGTGGTAGAATATGGTGGTGGTAAAATATGGTGGTGGTAGAATATGGTGGTGGTAGAATATGGTGGTGGTAAAATATGGTGGTGGTAGAATATGGTGGTGGTAGAATATGGTGGTGGCAGCATATAGTGGTGATAAAATATAGTGGTGGTAAAATATGGTGGTGGTAGAATATGGTGGTGGTAGAATATGGTTGGGGTAGAATATGGTTCTGGTAGAATATGGTGGTGGTAGAATATGGTGGGGGTAGAATATGGTTGGGGTAGAATATGGTTCTGGTAGAATATGGTGGTGGTAGAATATGGTGGTGGTAGAATATGGTTGGGGTAGAATATGGTTCTGGTAGAATATGGTGGTGGTAGAATATGATGGTGGTAGAATATGGTGGTGGTAGAATATGTTGGGGGTAGAATATTGTAGGGGTAGAATATGGTGGTGGAAAAATATGGTGGTGGTAGAATATGGTGGTGGTAGAATATGATGGTGGTAGAATATGGTGGTGGTAGAATATGGTGAGGGCGGGGGGGGGGGGTAGAATATGGCCAAATACTCTGGGCATTGATCGTGTACAAGCCATGTATAATTACCTCACAACTGTAGCGACGAGAGAACAAGTCAAGCAGACAACGGCAGCAGCAGAGACCGACAGCAGCAACAGCAGCAGACCGCAGCAGCAGCAGCAGACAACAGCAGCAGCAGAGACCGACAGCAGCAATGGCAGCAGCAGCAGCAGCAGACAACAGCAGCAGCAGACAACAGCAGCAGCAGACAACAGCAGCAGCAGACAACAGCAGCAGCAGCAGCAGACAACAGCTGACGATGGTGTGGCCAACAGTGTCGGAAAAAACTAGGCAGCAGTTCTTATATACACCTCACACCCAGACTCCTCCCACCCTGTCTCCTCCCACCCTGTCTCCTCCCACCTTGTCTCCTCCCACCCTGTCTCCTCCCACCCTGTCTCCTCCCACCTTGTCTCCTCCCACCCTGTCTCCTCCCACCCTGTCTCCTCCCATACAGTCTCCTCCCACCCTGTCTCCTCCCACCCTGTCTCCTCCCATACAGTCTCCACCCACCCTGTCTCCTCCCATCTTGTCTCCTCCCACCCTGTCTCCTCCCACCCTGTCTCCTCCCACCGTGTCTCATCCCACCCTGTCTCCTTCCACCCTGTCTCATCCCACCCTGTCTCCCCCGGTCTCCTCCCACCCTGTCTCCTCCCACCCTGTCTCCTTCCACCCTGTCTCCTCCCACCGTGTCTCATCCCACCCTGTCTCCTTCCACCCTGTCTCCTCCCACCCTGTCTCCCCCGGTCTCCTCCCACCCTGTCTCCTCCCACCCTGTCTCCTCCCACCGTGTCTCATCCCACCCTGTCTCCTTCCACCCTGTCTCCTCCCACCCTGTCTCCCCCGGTCTCCTCCCACCCTGTCTCCTTCCACCCTGTCTCCTCCCACCCTGTCTCCTCCCACCCTGTCTCCCCCGGTCTCCTCCCACCCTGTCTCCTTCCACCCTGTCTCCTCCCTCCCTGTCTCCTCCCACCGTGTCTCCTCCCACCCTGTCTCCTCCCACCCTGTCTCCTCCCACCCTGTCTCATCCCACCCTGTCTCATCCCACCCTGTCTCATCCCACCCTGTCTCATCCCACCCTGTCTCATCCCACCCTGTCTCCTCCCACCCTGTCTCCTCCCACCCTGTCTCCTCCCACCCTGTCTCCTCCCTCCCTGTCTCCTCCCACCCTGTCTCATCCCACCCTTTCTCCTCCCTCCCTGTCTCCTCCCACCGTGTCTCCTCCCACCCTGTCTCCTCCCACCCTGTCTCCTCCCACCCTGTCTCCTCCCACCGTGTCTCATCCCACCCTGTCTCATCCCACCCTGTCTCCTCCCACCCTGTCTCCCCCGGTCTCCTCCCACCCTGTCTCCTCCCAACCTGTCTCCTCCCACCGTGTCTCATCCCACCCTGTCTCCTCCCACCCTGTCTCCTCCCACCCTGTCTCCTCCCACCCTGTCTCCCCCGGTCTCCTCCCACCCTGTCTCCTCCCACCCTGTCTCCTCCCACCCTGTCTCCTCCCACCCTGTCTCCCCCGGTCTCCTCCCACCCTGTCTCCTCCCACCCTGTCTCCTCCCAACCTGTCTCCTCCCACCCTGTCTCCTCCCACCCTGTCTCCTCCCAACCTATCTCCTCCCACCGTGTCTCCGCCCCCCTGTCTCCTCCCTCCCCGTCTCCTCCCACCCTGTATACTCCCACCCTGTCTCCCCCGGTCTCCTCCCACCCTGTCTCCTCCCAACCTGTCTCCTCCCACCCTGTCTCCTCCCACCCTGTCTCCTCCCAACCTGTCTCCTCCCAACCTGTCTCCTCCCACCTTGTCTCCTCTCACCCTGTCTCCTCCCACCCTGTCTCCTCCCTCCCTGTCTCCTCCCTCCCTATCTCCTCCCCACCGCCGACCCTCCCCCACCGCCGACCCTCCCCCACCGCCGACCCTCCCCACCTCCGACCCTCCCCACCGCCAACCCTCCCCCACCGCCGACCCTCCCCACCGCCGACCCTCCCCCACCGCCGACCCTCCCCACCGCCGGCCCTCCCCACCGCCGGCCCTCCCCACCGCGAACCCACCACACCGGCCGGCCCTCCCCACCGCCGGCCCTCCCCACCGCCGACCCTCCCCACCGCCGACCCTCCCCACTGCCGGCCCTCCCCACCGCCGGCACTCCCCACCGCCGACCCTCCCCACCGCCGGCCCTTCACCACCGCCGACCCTCCCCACCGCCGGCCCTCCCCACCGCCGACCCTCCCCACCGCCGACCCTCCCCACCGCCGACCCTCCCCACCGCCGGCCCTTCACCACCGCCGACCCTCCCCACCGCCGGCCCTCCCCACCGCCGACCCTCCCCACCGCCGGCCCTCCCCACCGCCGGCCCTCCCCACCGCCGGCCCTCCCCACCGCCGGCCCTCACCACCGCCGGCCCTCCCCACCGCCGGCCCTCCCCACCGCCGACCCTCCCCACCGCCGGCCCTCCCCACCGCCGGCACTCCCCACCGCCGACCCTCCCCACCGCCGGCCCTCCCCACCGCCGGCCCTCCCCACCGCCGACCCTCCCCACCGCCGGCCCTCCCCACCGCCGGCCCTCCCCACCGCCGACCCTCCCCACCGCCGACCCTCCCCACCGCCGGCCCTTCACCACCGCCGGCCCTCCCCACCGCCGACCCTCCCCACCGCCGGCCCTCCCCACCGCCGGCCCTCCCCACCGCCGACCCTCCCCACCGCCGACCCTCCCCACCGCCGACCCTCCCCACCGCCGGCCCTCCCCACCGCCGGCCCTCCCCACCGCCGGCCCTCCCCACCGCCGACCCTCCCCACCGCCGACCCTCCCCACCGCCGGCCCTTCACCACCGCCGGCCCTCCCCACCGCCGACCCTCCCCACCGCCGGCCCTCCCCACCGCCGGCCCTCCCCACCGCCGGCCCTCCCCACCCCCGACCCACCCCACCGCCGACCCTCCCCACCGCCGGCCCTCCCCACCGCCGGCCCTCCCCACCCTCCCCCAGTATCTACCAGCAGGCGTCCACAAAGGTCAACAACACCACCTGGTGTGGCGTGTAAGATAATATCTCGGAAAATTTTTCCTGTTTTGTTCATGGGAATCCCCTCAAATGTTGTCATGCTAGCACTTGTTGTTGTTGTTGTTGTGGTTGATGTTTCCTTGTTGATGTTGTTGTTGTTGATGATGTTCCCTTGTTGTTGATGATGTGTTGTTGTAGTGCTGTTATTGATGTACCCTTGTTGTTGTTGTTGATGTTGATGTTGTGATGCGAGAGTGAATTGCTTGTTGTTGTCGTCGTTGTTACCCCGTCCTGGGCCAGGAGCACCCCTCCGTGCTCTGGGTGGGGGTGTTGGATAATCCTAGCAAGCAATTATTTTTATTCTTTGTGAACATTTATTTTCTATTTTTTATCACTTCAATATTTATGATTATGATTCTAAGTGGACTGTATATTTGATTCAGCCTGCCAGAATTTACTTGCACATAGTTGGAGGAACGTTTACAGCTTATACAACAATTGGGGGTCATATAATAAGCTATAAACATTTACCTTATTATAATATAAATTATACCACATGTGGTGGTAATTAACCAACAGTATGGTTAGTACTACTCAATCTTATAGTAAACATGGGTTAGTACAAATGTGAGATCTTAGCCATGATGTAGGTATGGCCTGATTAGGCAGTGTGATAGCTGTTAGAGTGTGGCTACATGTGGTCCAGTTGTAAAATGGGGGCTGGCACTCAGGTGGCGTCTGTGGAACAGCTAGGGTAAGCAAGAACATCACAAGTTATGTTGGCCAGCTCACCTCATTATCTTCAACTCACAAACTTACCTACCAAAGAATGGGATTAATAACGGTTCCATTAACATATAAAGTACAGTTTTGACATGAATTATTTGTGTGTGTGTAGTGCTGAGTAAAACACTACTCACTTTGTTGTGGGCTTCGTCTGCAGCTTAACCAACTACCTATCCTATATTTAATAGTGATCACAACCAATAAAGGATGTAAAGGGAGTCGGGAACTAAGCTCTTATCTTTGTTATTGAGGGTTGGTCGTATCGTTGTGGATCCATTGACAAGTTGTGCTTGTCGTGAGGAGCCATCTTTGTTTTGTTTCTGTGTCTGAGCCAGAGCGTGACTGCCAGCCTCCTTCCCTGAGGTTGCGTTCCAATACTCTGTTGGTTCCTACTCTGTTTTAAGGACTAGGTTTATTGAACAATAGCAAGGAAGTCTGTAGTGTATTTTTATTGCTAATTATAATGTCCTAGCGAATACTTTTTTATTATGTTTAAACACTAGACTAGTTTAAAAGAATAAATGGAGTTTATTATATACGTGTTGTGAATATGGGTCTATTGTGATGACACTGAATCTCCCATTTTCCTTATATTCGGAAATGGCTAACTATAGTATGTTAACATGTGTGTAGGATTTCCAACAGGGGGTTAAGACTTATCCCTCCCTGGGCCAGGAACACCACACAATGCTCCGGGAGGTGGTTAAGATTTACCTCGCCCTGGACCACAGCACCACACAATGCTCCGGGCAGGGGTTAAGACTTCCCCGGCCCTGGGGCCATGTTACGAACACTTCCGTAACCGGGTTCTTATAAACTCTACGATCATTCCCAAGGTCAGAGATCCCATTGTGGAAATGTAGTGTAATCTTTAAGGTAAGAAATTATATTGCACTTAAAATTAACCGTTCTTATTATCTACCACCACAACTATATACAATTCACTACTAGTGATTATCCAGAGCATCGTTAGCCCTCACGCTAGCTAGCTGCGAAGATGACGGACACTATTTACATTCCTCTGACGAGGTCTTCAGCGCAACACTAGCCCCTAGCCCACTAGCTGCAGTTATAGCGATGTCTTCAAGCGCCCCACTAGCCCACTCGCTAGTTCGCTCAAACAGTGAAGTCTTCCAGAGCTCTACTAGCCCTCTGGTTAGCACACCCAAACGGTGAAGTCTTCCAGAGCTCTACTAGCCCTCTGGTTAGCACACCCAAACGGTGAAGTCCTCAGAGCTCCACTAGCCTTCTCTGGCTAGCACACCCCAACAGTGAAGTCCACAGTGCTCCACTAGCCCTCTCTGGCTAGCACACCCCAACAGTGAAGTCCACAGCGCTCCACTAGCCCTCTCTGGCTAGCACACCCCAACAGTGAAGTCCACAGCGCTCCACTAGCTTCTCTGTCACCAGTAACTCATCACCTACCAGAACAGCTGACTAGAAGATGGGAAACTGATATTAATGGGAGGTTCAACTATTTAATTCGGAACCTGGATCATAGATGGCGCGCAGGTCCGTTACAGGCCAGGAGCACCACACCATGCTCCGGGCGGTGGTTAAGACTTTCCCTGCCTGGGGCCAGGAGAACCAGACCATGCTCCGGGTAGGTGTTAAGACTTACCCCGCTCTGAGGGAAGAGCCCCACACCATGCTCTGGGATTAGGTTATGTCTTACCCAATCCTGGGCCAGGAGCACTACACATGCTCCTGCCAGTGGGTTAAGGCTTACCCCGCCCTGGGGCCAGGGGCACCATAGCATGCTCCAGGCAGTGGTTAAGACTTACTCTGCCCTTGGGTCAGAACCACCGCATCTTGCTTTGGGCGGGGATTAAGACGTACCCATATATGGGGCCAGTAGCACTACACCATGTTCAGGGTGGGTGTTAAGACTTACCAAGCTCTCGGGCCAGGGGCACCAAACCATTCTCTGGAAGGTGGTTAAGACTTACTTCGCCCTGGGCCACAGCACCACACTATGCTCCGGCAAAGGTTAAGACTTATCCTACACTAGGGTCAGGAGCACCCCACCATGATCCGGGTGGGAGTTAAGACTATCCCCGCATGCCTGATGTCATGCTACGAACCCTTCCGTAACCGGGAGCCAGATTCACGAAGCAGTTACGTACGTACTTACAAACGTTCTTTTTTAGCATCTTCATAGTGGCTACGTCAGTATTCAGGTAGGCATTTAAGTAAGAAAATCTTCGTAAGTAAACTTCGTCGCGCTAAGGACGCTCTCGACCAATCGTAGCTTTACATTGACTGTATATAACTCAATTTTTCTTTACGACACAACACAGACAATCGATTTTATTATAAACAAAAAATTTAGCTGGCGAGTCTCATCAAGAAGGAGTCCTTTATGTTAGCTATTTATGCTTTCTATGCTTGAAATTTGTACAAAATTCGGTGTATAGTTACGATTGGACAAGTGGTTACGATACACTGTACGCCAGATGCATAGTGCTCCTGGCTGTCTGGGTTCGAGTCACTCCTTGGGTATGGAGTTTTCAGTTTATATATATATATATATATATATATATATATATATATATATATATATATATATATATATATATATATATATATATTTACCTCTGGTGCAAGTGTAGGGACCCATAGCCTCGGAGAAGAAAATAAAGAGTACTCAGAGAAGACCTTGTTGATCCTCACTGAACACTTTAATGTTTTCTTCTCCTGCTACCCCTATTCCTTTGGTATATGTGTATATTTATCTAACTTTATTTGTTAGATTAACTTATTATTTATTAGATAACTTTATATATATATATATATATATATATATATATATATATATATATATATATATATATATATATATATATATATATATATATATATATATATATTATTATATGTGACCGAAAAAGTAAGACTAATAATTCTAACACGAATTTTCTCAATATTTTTTTATGTTTCTTTTCACTGTCGTTGGTAATTGAAAAATCAATTCTCCAAAATTCATTTTTATTTCTATTCTGACGCGACACTTGAACGCGTTTCGTAATAACTTATTACATTTTCAAAGACTTTAGTTTACACACACACAAAATTAACCTGCAAACACTAAACAGAGTTCTACTGTGCTAGAATTTAAACAGCTTTCATTTTATATGCCTGCATTTGGGTGAGGTAATATGTTATAACAGTTTTGGATGAGGTGAAAACATACTTTCAACACAAGACTGAACACGAAACAATGGGTATAATATAGGGTAAGTTAAAGGGAAGAATGGAAGTAACTGCAAAGGGCCTATTGACCCATATATCTTGATGCTTCCATATTGGTGCGGAGTCTTGAAGTGAGTAGAATATAGTTGTGCATTAATTGGCTGTTGATTGCTGGTGTTGACTTCTTGATGTGTAGTGCCTCGCAGATATCAAGCCGCCTGCTATCGCTGTATCTATCGATGATTTCTGTGTTTTTTGTTAAGACTTCTTTGGTAATGGTCTGGTTGTGGGAAGAGATTATATGTTCCTTAATGGAGCCCTGTTGCTTATACATCGTTAATCGCCTGGAAAGAGATGTTGTTGTCTTACCTATATACTGAGTTCTTAGAGGGTTACAGTCCCCAAGTGGGCACTTGAAGGCATAGACGACATTGGTCTCTTTTCAAGCGTTATGTTTTGTGTCTGCAGAGTTTCTCATGAGTAGGTTGGCCGTTTTTTTGGTTTTATAGTAAATCGTCAATTGTATCTCCTGTTTGCGAACTTCTACATGGGTACCATCGAACAAAAGGTCTTAGTCGACATGAACTTGAAACCGGCCATATACTGCAGGTATGTTGACGACATTTTTACACAGGTACCTGATGTCAGACATCTGCAGGAGCTGAAGGAGGCATTTGAGCAGAGTTCCGTGCTGCGTTTCACTAACGAGATGGAAAAGGATGGGAAGCTGCCCTTTCTAGATGTAACAGTCATGGAAAAGAGCGGAGGTTTCCACACTGCAGTCTACACTAAGGAAACGAACATAGGAATGTGCCTAAATGCCAACAGCGACTGCCCAGACAGGTACAAGAGGAGTGTTGTTAATGCATATGTCGACCGTGCTCTCAGCCACAGCTCAGAATGGAAGCAAGTCGACGAAGAACTCTGTAGGGTAAGGCAGGTCCTAGTCAACAACGGCTTCTCCAATGGTTTCGTCGAAGACATCATAAGAAGGAAAGTGAAATGCCATGCAACCTCTGAAGAGACAACTAACACAACACCTATACCCCCTATTAGACTAGTTTACAGGAACTTCTTTTCCACAGCTCATAAAACGGAGGAAAGGGTCCTGAAAGATATTGTTAATAGAAACGTTATCCCTACAGACAAAAATCAGAGGATACAACTGAAGATTTACTATAAAACTAGAAAAACGGCCAGCCTACTCATGAGAAACTCTCCAGACACAAAGCAGAACGCTTTAAAAGAGACCAACGTCGTCTATGCCTTCAAATGCCCTCTTGGGAACTGTAAGCTCCAAAAAACCCAGTATATAGGCAAGACAACATCTCTTTCTAGGCGTTTAACGATGCATAAGCAACAGGGCTCCATTAAGGAACATATAATCTCTTCCCACAACCAAACCATCGCCAGAGAAATCCTAGTAAACAACACAGAAATCATCGATAGATACAGCGATAGCAGGCGGCTTGACGTCTGCGAGGCTCTATACATCAAGAAGTCAACACCAGCAATCAACAGCCAATTAATGCACAACTATATTCTACCCACCTCAAGACTCCGCTCCAATATAGAAGCATCAAGAAATATGGACCAATAGGCTTTCTACAATCACTTCCATTTCAATATCCATTGTTTCGTGTTCTGTCTTGTGTTGATGAAATTAATACCCTATTAAATACCACCTCACCCCATCCACCTCACTCAAATGTAGATATAAACAAATCGGAGATATGTAAGTTCTATTTAGTTGTGTATGTGTAAGCTAAAGTCTTTGAAAATGTAATAAGTTTTATGAAACGCGCTCAAGTGTCGCGTCAGACTAGAAATAAAAATGAATTTTGGAGAATTGATTTTTGAATTACCACCAACAGTGAAAAGAAACGTACGAAAGAACGAGAAAATTCGTGTTAGAATTATTAATCTTACTTTTTCGGTCATATTTAATAATATATATATATACAGGCGATGAGTCACAATAACGTGGCTGAAGTATGTTGACCAGACCACACACTAGAAATTGAAGGGACGACGACGTTTCGGTCCGTCCTGGACCATTCTCAAGTCGATTGTGATGAGGACAGGTAGGGACAGGCATTAAATAGGCAAGAGAGAGCTGAGGAGGAAAGTCAGGTGTAGGGGATAGTAGTAATGAGAACTGCAGCAGGCCGCTGCAGTTTTTTTGTTTTCTAAAAATAACCACCTTCCTCGCCGCTTCCAGCTTGCCCTTGCCTCCCTGAAATCTAACAACTCTATTCTTATCCTTCCTTCAGACAAAAGCAATTCGGTAGTTGTCCTTGACCGTGAGGACTACCTCCGAAAAGCAGATGTCTTGCTCTCTGACTCTCACACTTATGCTCCTCTGACTTCTAACCCTTTGGATCTCCTCAAAACTTCCTTTAACCGCAAACTAAGACAGCTCTCTAGTCTTTGCCCTCCTGACTTTGATCTCATTAAACATTTCCGTGTCATCTGCCCTTCTCTTCCTTATTTCTATGGTCTTCCTAAGACTCATAAACCTGGTGTTCCTCTTCGTCCTATCATTTCTTCACGGGGCTCTGTCAGCTATCCTCTTGCCTCCTGGCTCGCTAAAACCCTGACACCTTACCTTGGCACTTTTTCCCCTGCCCACCTTCGTCACTCGCAGGACTTCATAGAAAGACTGCGCCTGCAACCCTCTTGTAAAATGCTTAGTCTTGATGTCGACTCTCTGTTCACTAATGTTCCGCTCGATGACGTTCTCTCTTTCCTCAGACAGAAGGCGTCAGAGGGTCTCCTTCCTCTCCCACTTCCCACTGACGTTTTCCTCGATCTCATTAGACTCTGTGTTGAATCTAACTCTTTTTCTTTCAACGGTAAATATTACACTCAAACTTTCGGTGTCGCTATGGGTTCCCCTCTCTCCCCTGTTCTTGCTAATTTCTACATGGAATACTTCGAAACTGTTCTTTTTCCTTCTATTGATACTCGTCCCTCTCTCTGGCTTCGCTATGTTGATGACATTTTTGCTTTATGGCCTCATGACCTTAATCTTTTCTAGCCTTTCCTCGCCTCTCTTAACAATCTGGCTCCTTCTATCCATTTCAAAGTTGAGTGGGAATCTAATTTCCTCCTTCCTTTTCTTGATGTTCATGTTCACAGCTCTGTGTCTGGGTTCTCTTTCTCTGTCCACCGTAAACCCATGCATAGTGGCATGTACATTCACTTCTTTTCCTACCATCCTCTTTCTGTTAAGAAAAGTGTCCTCGTCTCTCTCTTCCTCCGCGCTCTACGCATCAGCGGCCCTCAGTTTCTTGATTCTGAAATTGCCTTTATCTACAAATCATTCTCTCGCCTTGGTTATCCTTTGCATTTCATCAACTGTGCCCACTCTCAAGCTAAACGAAATTTCTTTCATCCTAAACCTGCTTCCAACACTAGTAGCACTGTACTATGCCTTCCCTTCATATCTGAACTCAAAACTTTTACCAATACCTTTCGTCCTCTTGACATTAAACTCGCCTTTCGACAAACTAACACACTTCGTAGCAATCTAGTTCACACTGCTCCTCCTGCTTTTAATGATGCTGGTGTCTACTCTATTTCCTGTTCATCTTGTCCTCTCCAATACTTTGGCGAAACTGGCCGTACACTGAATGACAGACTTAAAGAACACAAGAGAAGTGTTATGTCTGCAGACACTAACAATGCTCTCTTCTGCCATGTGAGGGATTCTAATCATCCCATTGATTGGTCTTCCTCCAAAATAATCTTTCCTGCCTCTACTCTACACAGACGCCGTCTTGTAGAATCGGCTCTTATTAACAATGTACCCAACATGAACTTGAGTCCTGGCTTTGTTGCTGTGGACTCTTCCCTTTCACAGTATATACTCAAATGCTCTAATCATTCTAACAAACGTGACTTAACATAAGCTTTCCCCCTTCCATTTCTTTCTTTCTCTTTCCCTTTCTTTCTCTCTTCTCCCTTTTTCTGTTCATTGTCTTCTACGCTCCCTTGCTATCTCCTTCGGTGGTTATAATAGGAGCTGCCTCGTAGGGGCCAATAGGCCTGCTGCAGTTCTCATTACTACTATCCCCTACACCTGACTTTCCTCCTCAGCTCTCTCTTGCCTATTTAATGCTTGTCCCTACCTGTCCTCATCACAATCGACTTGAGAATGGTCCAGGACGGACCGAAACGTCGTCGTCCCTTCAATTTCTAGTGTGTGGTCTGGTCAACATATATATATATATATATATATATATATATATATATATATATATATATATATATATATATATATATATATATATATATATTATTAAATATGACCGAAAAAGTAAGATTAATAATTCTAACACGAATTTTCTCAATCTTTCGTACATTACGCTTCACTGTTGGAGGTAAATCAAAAATCACTTCTCCAAAATTCATTTTTATTTCTAGTCTGACGCGACACGGGCGCGTTTCGTAAAACTTATTACATTTTCAAAGACTTCACAAATACACAACTGATTAGAACGTATCTCTGATTTTATATCTACATTTGAGTGAGGTGGGAAGGGTGATGTGGCATTAACACAAGACAGAACAGGAGGGGATATTAATAGGGTATTAAAAGTATCAACACAAGACAGAACAGAAACAATGGGTATTGAATAGAAGTGTTTGTAGAAAGCCTATTGGTCCATATTTCTTGATGCTTCTATATTGGAGCGGAGTCTTGAGGTGGGTAGAATATAGTTGTGCAATAATTGGCTGTTGATTGCTGGTGTTGACTTCTTGATGTGTAGTGCCTCGCAAACGTCAAGCCGCCTGCTATCGCTGTATCTATCGATGATTTCTGTGTTGTTTACTAGGATTTCTCTGGCGATGGTTTGGTTATGGGAAGAGATTATATGTTCCTTAATGGAGCCCTGTTGCTTATGCATCGTTAAACGCCTAGAAAGAGATGTTGTTGTCTTGCCTATATACTGGGTTTTTTGGAGCTTACAGTCCCCAAGTGGGCATTTGAAGGCATAGACGACATTAGTCTCTTTTAAAGCGTTCTGTTTTGTGTCTGGAGGAGGGATAACGTTTCTATTAACAATATCTTTCAGGACCCTTTCCTCCGTTTTATGAGCTGTGGAAAAGAAGTTCCTGTAAAATAGTCTAATAGGGGGTATAGGTGTTGTGTTAGTTGTCTCTTCAGAGGTTGCATGGCTTTTCACTTTCCTTCTTATGATGTCTTCGATGAAACCATTGGAGAAGCATTCTACCCACCTCAAGACTCCGCTCCAATATAGAAGCATCAAGAAATATGGACCAATAGGCTTTCTACAAACACTTCTATTCAATACCCATTGTTTCTGTTCTGTCTTGTGTTGATACTTTTAATACCCTATTAATATCCCCTCCTGTTCTGTCTTGTGTTAATGCCACATCACCCTTCCCACCTCACTCAAATGTAGATATAAAATCAGAGATACGTTCTAATCAGTTGTGTATTTGTGAAGTCTTTGAAAATGTAATAAGTTTTACGAAATGCGCCCGTGTCGCGTCAGACTAGAAATAAAAATGAATTTTGGAGAAGTGATTTTTGATTTACCTCCAACAGTGAAGCGTAATGTACGAAAGATTGAGAAAATTCGTGTTAGAATTATTAATCTTACTTTTTCGGTCATATTTAATAATATATGTCTACAGGAAAGACTGCTACCAAAATATACTAATATATATATATATATATATATATATATATATATATATATATATATATATATATATATATATATATATATATATATATATATATATCCTACCTAGTAGCAAGACGCACTTCTCTGCATACTATGCAAGGCCCGATTTGCCTAATAAGCCAAGTTTTCATGAATTAATTGTTTTTTTGACTACCTAACCTACCTAACTTAACCTTGCCTAACTTTTTCTGCTATCTAACCTAACCTAACCTATAGAGATTGGTTAGTTTAGGTTAGGTAGGGTTGGTTAGGTTCGGTCATATATCTACGTTAATTTTAACTCCAATTAAAAAAAATTGACCTCATACCTAATGAAATTAGAGAAAATATATTAATTAAGGAAAACTTGTCTTATTAGGCATATCGGGCCTTGCATAGTAGACCGAGAAGTGCGTTCTGGCTACTAGGTACGACTTATATATATATATATATATATATATATATATATATATATATATATATATATGTCGTACCTAGTAGCCAGAACTCACTTCTCAGCCTACTATGCAAGGCCCGATTTGCCTAATTAGCCAAGTTTTCATGAATTAATTGTTTTTCGACTACCTAACCTAACTTTTTTGGCTACCTAACCTAACCTAACCTATAAAGATAGGTTAGGTTAGGTTAGGTAGGGTTAGTTAGGTTCGGTCATATATCTACGTTAATTTTAACTCAAATAAAATAAAATTGACCTCATACATAATGAAATGGATATCTTTATCATTTCATAAGAAAAAAAATAGAGAAAATATATTAATTCAGGAAAACTTGGCTTATTAGGCAAATCGGGCCTTGCATAGTAAGCTGAGAAGTGCATTCTGGCTACTAGGTACGACATATATATATATATATATATTGGTGTATACTGGCAGCAGGTTTTCTTTCAAACATGTTTCATTGAATATGACCGCATATTCTGTATTTATTATTTTCTGGTTTAGGGCTTCTATCCCTCTAACTATTTTCTTAGCATCAGGGCTTAATTGGAATAGGAGTTCTCCAAAACTCATTTTCGTACTTTTAAGGTGAAGAAAAGAAGTGATTTACTATAGAGTGTATTACACTTATTTGTATAATTTGCACGACGTTTCGAACCTCCATGGTTCATTCTCAAGTGAACAGATCTTACAATACTAGTTGATTTTATACCCGCATTAGGTCAGGTGATAATACAATGAAGGTGAAAAACATGGGGGGATACATAAGGGATAAACATAAGGGCTGCAGAAGGCTTATTGGCCCATACGAGGCATCTCCTATCTAAACACAAAGATTAATCCAGTGTAATTGGCCTGTTATGTTGGACATTGTCTTCTGTGTTGGCATCGATATGTTCTTGTCTTGTCCTTACTCTCATGGTGGGTAGAGTAAATAGTTCCGTGATTTGGGTGTTCATGGTAGGTCGCTCTATTCTTATGTGAATTGCCTCAAGAATTTGTAATCTTCTTGAATCTTGGGTTTTGTCTATTATGCAAGTATTCTTGTTCAACATTTCTCTTGTTAGAGTAATGTCATGGGCTTGTCTCATGTGATTCCTAGGGGCACCAGATTGAAGATGGCATGTCAAACGCCTCGTCAGCTTGGTCGACGTCATACCTATGTACTTACATTGAAGGTTACATCCTTCGTGGGGGCAAGTGTACATGTATACAACGCTTGACTGCTGTAGAGGGTTCTCCGTCGGCTTCGGGCTGTTTTTGATAAGGAGTTCGGAAGTCTTCTTGGTTTTGTAGAATATTATCAGGTTTATGTTTTGGTTAGGAGTAGTGCTTTTTACTCCTTTACGGATTATTTCTTTCATTATTCTTTCCTCTTTTATATGTTCACTGTGCATGGTTGATTTGTAATATAAATTTATTGGGGGTGTTGTGGTTTCTGTTCTAGGTTCTGAATTATACCAACGGTCCAAGTGTCTTCTTATAGCAGCGTTTATTTCCGCGTTGCTATATCCGTTGTTCACCAATACCTGAGTTACTCGTTCAAACTCTCTACTCACGTTGCTCCATTCAGAGGAGTGGGTAAGCGCTCGACGAATATAAGCATTGAGAACACTGGCTTTGTATCTTTTGGGGCACTCACTTCTACCGTTCAGGCATAATCCTATGTTGGTGGGCTTGGTATATACGTTGGTGCTTAAAGAGGTTCCTGTTTTTGTTATTAGTACATATTCGTAATAGTAAAAGACTCAGATGAACTAATTGACCTAAAAAGACACCTAGAGAGAGAGTCAGTACTCCGATTTACACATGAAAATAGTGAAAATAACAGTCTGCCATTCTTGGATGTACTAATAACAAAAACAGGAACCTCTTTAAGCACCAACGTATATACCAAGCCCACCAACATAGGATTATGCCTGAACGGTAGAAGTGAGTGCCCCCAAAGATACAAAGCCAGTGTTCTCAATGCTTATATTCGTCGAGCGCTTACCCACTGCTCTGAATGGAGCAACGTGAGTAGAGAGTTTGAAAGAGTAACTCAGGTATTGGTGAACAACGGATATAGCAACGCGGAAATAAACGCTGCTATAAGAAGACACTTGGACCGTTGGTATAATTCAGAACCTAGAACAGAAACCACAACACCCACAATAAAATTATATTACAAATCAACCATGCACAGTGAACATATAAAAGAGGAAAGAATAATGAAAGAAATAATCCGTAAAGGAGTAAAAAGCACTACTCCTAACCAAAACATAAACCTGATAATATTCTACAAAACCAAGAAAACTTCCGAACTCCTTATCAAAAACAGCCCGAAGCCGACGGAGAACCCTCTACAGCAGTCAAGCGTTGTATACATGTACACTTGCCCCCACGAAGGATGTAACCTTCAATGTAAGTACATAGGTATGACGTCGACCAAGCTGACGAGGCGTTTGACATGCCATCTTCAATCTGGTGCCCCTAGGAATCACATGAGACAAGCCCATGACATTACTCTAACAAGAGAAATGTTGAACAAGAATACTTGCATAATAGACAAAACCCAAGATTCAAGAAGATTACAAATTCTTGAGGCAATTCACATAAGAATAGAGCGACCTACCATGAACACCCAAATCACGGAACTATTTACTCTACCCACCATGAGAGTAAGGACAAGACAAGAACATATCGATGCCAACACAGAAGACAATGTCCAACATAACAGGCCAATTACACTGGATTAATCTTTGTGTTTAGATAGGAGATGCCTCGTATGGGCCAATAAGCCTTCTGCAGCCCTTATGTTTATCCCTTATGTATCCCCCCATGTTTTTCACCTTCATTGTATTATCACCTGACCCAATGCGGGTATAAAATCAACTAGTATTGTAAGATCTGTTCACTTGAGAATGAACCATGGAGGTTCGAAACGTCGTGCAAATTATACAAATAAGTGTAATACACTCTATAGTAAATCACTTCTTTTCTTCACCTTAAAAGTACGAAAATGAGTTTTGGAGAACTCCTATTCCAATTAAGCCATGATGCTAAGAAAATAGTTAGAGGGATAGAAGCCCTAAACCAGAAAATAATAAATACAGAATATGCGGTCATATTCAATGAAACATATATATATATATATATATATATATATATATATAACTGAAAACTCACACCCCAGAAGTGACTCGAACCCATACTCCCAGAAGCAACGCATCTGGTATGTACAAGACGCCTTAATCCACTTGACCATCACGACCGGACATAATGAGGTGATAGCCGAGGCTATATGAACCACCCCACCGCCGGCACTCGGATAGTTATCTTGGGCATAGCATTTTACCAAATCACCTCATTCGCATTTGTGTTCCTCACGTGTGCCCCAAAGAATGAGGTGATTTGGTAAAATGCTATGCCCAAGATAACTATCCGAGTGCCGGCGGTGGGGTGGTTCATATAGCCTCGGCTATCACCTCATTATGTCCGGTCGTGATGGTCAAGTGGATTAAGGCGTCTTGTACATACCAGATGCGTTGCTTCTGGGAGTATGGGTTCGAGTCACTTCTGGGGTGTGAGTTTTCAGTTGCATATGTCCTGGGGACCATTCAGGCTTGTTCGCATTTGTGTTCCTCACGTGTGCCCCAAAGAATGAGGTGATTTGGTAAAATGCTATGCCCAAGATAACTATCCGAGTGCCGGCGGTGGGGTGGTTCATATAGCCTCGGCTATCACCTCATTATGTCCGGTCGTGATGGTCAAGTGGATTAAGGCGTCTTGTACATACCAGATGCGTTGCTTCTGGGAGTATGGGTTCGAGTCACTTCTGGGGTGTGAGTTTTCAGTTGCATATGTCCTGGGGACCATTCAGGCTTGTTCGCATATATATATATATATATATATATATATATATATATATATATATATATATATATATATATATATATATATATATATATATATATATATATATATATATATAGATATATATAGATATGTCGTACCTAGTAGCCAGAACTCACTTCTCAGACTACTATGCAAGGCCCAATTTGCCTAATAAGCCAAGTAATTGTTTTTCGACTACCTAACCTAACCTAACTTTTTCTGCTACCTAACCTAACCTATAAAGATAGGTTTGGTTAGGTTAGGTAGGGTTGGTTAGGTTTGGTCATATATCTACGTTAATTTAAACTCCAATAAAAAAAAATTGACCTCATACATAATGAAATGGTTAGATTTATCATTTCATAAGAAAAAAATTAGAGAAAATATATTAATTCAGGAAAACTTGGCTTATTAGACAAATCGGGCCTTGCATAGTAGGCCGATAAGTGCGTTCTGGCTACTAGGTACAACATATATATATATATATATATATATATATATATATATATATATATATATATATATGTCGTACCTAGTAGCCAGAACTCACTTCTCAGTCTACTATTCAAGGCCCGATTTGCCTAATAAGCCAAGTTTTCCTGAATTAATATATTTACTATAATTTTTTTCTTATGAAATGATAAAGCAACCCTTTTCTCTATGTATGAGGTCAATTTTTTTTTATTGGAGTTAAAATTAACGTAGATATATGACCGAACCTAACCAACCCTACCTAACCTAACCTAACCTATATTTATAGGTAAGGTTAGGTTAGGTAGCCAAAAAAAGCTAGGTTAGGTTAGGTTAGGTAGGTTAGGTAGACGAAAAAACATTAATTCATGAAAACTTGGCTTATTAGGCAAATCGGGCCTTGAATAGTAGGCTGAGAAGTGCGTTCTGGCTATTAGGTACGACATATATATATATATATATATATATATATATATATATATATATATATATATATATATATATATATATATATATATATATATGTCGTACCTAGTAGCCAGAACTCACTTTTTGGCCTACTATTCAAGGCCCGATTTGCCTAATAAGCCAAGTTTTCCTGAATTAATATATTTTTTCTAACTTTTTTCTTATGAAATGATAAAGCTACCCTTTTCATTATGTATGAGGTCAATTTTTTTTTATTGGAGTTAAAATTAACGTAGATATATGACCGAACCTAACCAACCCTACCTAACCTAACCTAACCTATCTTTATAGGTTAGGTTTGGTTAGGTAGCCGAAAAAGTTAGGTTAGGTTAGGTTAGGTAGGTTAGGTAGTCGAAAAACAATTAATTCATGAAAACTTGGCTTACTAGGCAAATTTGGCCTTGCATAGTAGGCTGAGAAGTGAGTTCTGGCTACTAGGTACGACATATATATATATATATATATATATATATATATATATATATATATATATATATATATATAAATTAAAAATTAGAGAAAAAAATTAGAGAAAATATATTAATTCAGGAAGTGCGTTCTGGCTGCTAGGTACGACATATGTATATATATATCTATATATATATATATGTCGTACCTAGTAGCCAGAACTCACTTCTGAGCCTACTATGCAAGGCCCGATTTGCCTAATAAGCCAAGTTTTCATGAATTAATTGCTTTTCGACTACCTAACCTACCTAACCTAACCTAACCTAACTTTTTCGGCTACCTAACCTAACCTAACTTATAAAGATAGGTTAGGTTAGGTTAGGTAGGGTTGGTTAGGTTCGGTCATATATCTACGTTAATTTTAACTCCAATAAAAAAAAATTGACCTCTTACATAATGAAATGGGTTTCATTATCATTTGATAAGAAAAAAAATAGAGAAAATATATTAATTCATGAAAACTTGGCTTATTAGGCAAATTGGGCCTTGCATTGTAGGCTGAAAAGTGAGTTCTGGCTACTAGGTACGATATATATATATATATATATATATATATATATATATATATATATATATATATATATATATATATATATATGACAATGTCAGACCACGGAGGAAAAATGAAACAGGAAATTTCCTTAAGTACTTTCGTATATTAAATACATCTTCAGAAGGTGATATTAAATACACCTTCTGAAGATGTATTTAATATACGAAAGTACTTAAGGAAATTTCCTGTTTCATTTTTCCTCCGTGGTCTGACATTGTCACATTCTTAATCACGTGTTTATTTTCGTGATATACACACACATATATATATATATATATATATATATATATATATATATATATATATATATATATATATATATATATATATATATATATATATATGTCGTACCTAGTAGCCAGAACTCACTTCTCAGCCTACTATTCAAGGCCCGATTTGCCTAATAAGCCAAGTTTTCCTGAATTAATATATTTACTATAATTTTTTTCGTATGAAATGATAAAGCAACCCTTTTCTCTATGTATGAGGTCAATTTGTTTTATTGGAGTTAAAATTAACGTAGATATATGACCGAACCTAACCAACCCTACCTAACCTAACCTAACCTATATTTATAGATAAGGTTAGGTTAGGTAGCCAAAAAAAGCTAGGTTAGGTTAGGTTAGGTAGACGAAAAAACATTAATTCATGAAAACTTGGCTTATTAGGCAAATCGGGCCTTGAATAGTAGGCTGAGAAGTGCGTTCTGGCTATTAGGTACGACATATATATATATATATATATATATATATATATATATATATATATATATATATATATATATATATATATATATATATATATATATATATATGTCGTACCTAGTAGCCAGAACGCACTTTTTGGCCTACTATTCAAGGCCCGATTTGCCTAATAAGCCAAGTTTTCCTGAATTAATATATATTCTCTAATTTTTTTCTTATGAAATGATAAATCTACCCTTTTCATTATGTATGAGGTCAATTTTTCTTTATTGGAGTTAAAATTAACGTAGATATTTGACCGAACCTAACCAACCCTACCTAACCTAACCTAACCTATCTTTATAGGTTAGGTTAGGTTAGGTAGCCGAAAATGTTAGGTTAGGTTAGGTTAGGTAGGTTAGGTAGTCGAAAAAATATTAATTCATGAAAACTTGGCTTATTAGGCAAATCGGGTCTTACATAGTAGGCCAAGAAGTGAGTTCTGGCTATTAGGTACGACATATATATATATATATATATATATATATATATATATATATATATATATGTCGTACCTAGTAGCCAGAACTCACTTCTCAGCCTACTATTTAAGGCCCGATTTGCCTAATAAGCCAAGTTTTCCTGAATTAATATATTTACTATAATTTTTTTCTTATGAAATGATAAATCAACCCTTTTCTCTATGTATGAGGTCAATTTTTTTTATTGGAGTTAAAATTAAAGTAGATATATGACCGAACCTAACCAACCCTACCTAACCTAACCTAACCTATATTTATAGGTAAGGTTAGGTTAGGTAGCCAAAAAAAGCTAGGTTAGGTTAGGTTAGGTAGGTTAGGTAGACGAAAAAACATTAATTCATGAAAACTTGGCTTATTAGGCAAATCGGGCCTTGAATAGTAGGCTGAGAAGTGCGTTCTGGCTATTAGGTACGACATATGTCTATATATATATATATATATATATATATATATATATATATATATATATATATATATATATATATATATATATATATATATATATATATATATATATATATATATATATATATTATTTTCTCTAATTTTTTTCTTATGAAATGATAAAGCTACCCATTTCATTATGAATAAGGTCAATTTTTTTTTTGGAGTTAAAATTAACGTAGATATATGATCGAACCTAACCAACCCTACATAACCTAACCTAACCTATCTTTATAGGTTAGGATAGGTTAGGTAGCCAAAAAAGTTAGGTTTGGTTAGGTTAGGTAGTCGAAAAATAATTAATTTATGAAAACGTGGCTTATTAGGCAAATCGGGCATTGCATAGTAGGCAGAGAATTGCGTTCTGGCTCCTAGGTGCCATTGATGCAATTGACGATTACTAAACACTGATCATTTGTATGCGGGAAAACCTCAAAGAAATGGGGAAGAGAGATGACCGTTTCGGCCTGTTAAAGCCGTTTTCAACACCAGACTGACTAGAGAAAGAGAGAGAGGATACAGGCCAACACCTGGAACCTGACCAGCTCATCTCTAGGAAAAGAATTACCAGAAACAGGAAAAGCTTAGCTTAGAATGGTCAAAGAGGATTAAGACGTCAGAGAACAAGGATAAAAGATTAAAGAAAAGCCTCATGAACACACAATAAATGAATATAAAATTGTAATGAGACATTGTAAGCCTCCCTTTCAGAGTTTTTTCTTAAATTGTTGTGTAATATTGTAACTTAAAACTGGGTCAAGTTTGTGCATACCAGTGCTAACATTGAAAAGATTTGGACATTGACTAATTAGGGCAGACTCAACTAAATTCCGTTCCACAAAGCCATTGCAATTGGCAATGCTTTTCGCCCCATCCCAATTAATAGTGTGATCACACAAACTTGTATGTAGATAAAAGCATTAGACGTTTGGGCAGTTCTTATACTATAAGCATGTTGGGACATACGTAATTGTAAGAATTTTCCTGTTTGTCCAAGGTACACAGACTCACGATCATTGCAGGGAATCGAATACACACAACCTGCTGTACCAGGGGAGTTTTTTTTTTATTAAATTAGACTTGATCGTATTGTTAGTGAACACCAAATTGATATTAAGGTTCCTAAAAACTGGGAAAAATTACTCAAATCCCATCGCATAAGGTACCACCAATGAGTTTCTATTTTCTGGCTTCGCTCTGGAGACATTATTATAAAATGTACCTTTAGCTTTCCCAAACAAACAATCCAATAACATCTTAGGGTACTGTAAACTCTTCCCAATTTCATATATTTTAGCTATCTCTTCATCAAAGAACTCAGGGCTGCATACCCTCAAAGCTGGAAGAAACATTCCTGAAAATACTGCCTTTACTATGATGATTCGAATAATAATGAACAATCGACCCCACGTTGGTAGGTTTTCTATACACATTAAATTTGAACCTTCTATTGTCCAAAAACGGAAGAGTACCATTCTCCTCATTTTCACATGTGAATTTTATTGAAGGTACCAAAGAATTAAGTTCATTAAGAAAAACAATTTGGTTTTGGTCACTCGGCCATAAGCACAAAATATTGTCGACATACCTAAACCAGACTACATTAGAGGGGATAATCCTGGATAAGATTTTTGTTTCGAAGAACTCCATATACAAATTGCTCAAAACTGGGAAAAGGGGATTGCCCATAGGCATTCCAAATGTTTGTTTGAAAAAATTTCCATTGAAACTGAGATAATTGTCTTTTATACATAATTTGATAAGTTCCAACACATTATTGGTCTGCAAGCTCAAATTATATTTCGACAGTTCCTCACGTAGGTATTCTAACAAATCATCAACAGGTACTTTAGTGAATAAAGCAGTGACGTCAAAACTTACTAGTTTAAAATCAAAATTCAAATTTAGTGTGGATTGCTTATTAATTAAGTCTACATTGTTAGTTAAGTGCGAGTTAGAAATAGTACCAACTATAGGGGACAAAACTTTAACCAGCCACTTAGAAAGTTTATAAGTCACCGAACCAACTGAACTAATAATCGGTCTAACTGGATTATAAGGTTTATGGGTTTTTATAAGACCATACATATAAGGTAGAGAGGAAGATCGACTTGTTAGCCTAGAAATCAACTCTTTATCGCCTTTGCACAAAGTTTTGAGAGTTTTGTTAAAATGTGCGATCACTTTTTCAGTAGGATCTCTGTTAACCAATAGGTAAGTATCCCTATCTTCCAAATGTAATTCCATTTTTCGAGATTACAGAAACCTTTGGCAATATCTACAAAATTATCTGTCCCGTTAGACGTGGCAAAGCTCAGGCCATATCCTAATGCAGAAATCATGTTGTTATCAAGTTGTCTATCCGAGAGGTTGATGACAAAATCACGGTTGGAGTGTTTACTCCAGTTACTTTGTTGAATAAGTCTTTTCAATTTTAAATCCAGTTTAGTACTCACCTTTATGTAGGTAGACCTCAAAGTAGTGTAACAATAATCCATCAAACAGCGGTTCCATTCAGGCGGAATGTCTTGGAGAAAGGCATACTTTCAGTTACCACAACTTTAAAACATTCACGAACTTCTAATTTAAGTAAATCGATGTTTTTCATAAGCACTATGCGGGGAATCTCATCAAACGGCCGAACTGATAATTTAAGAAAGCTGATGGGTAATAATGAACGGGGTAGCACTTGTTCACTGAGGCATTTTCGAAGAAAACGGAGACGAAGTTTTAAGGAATGAGATTTCACTAAAGCAGAACGAAGTTTAGTAACATTTTTGTCAGTAACAAAAGGCTTAAGAGAAGGGTAAAGAGAGGAGAAGGAGAGAAACTGGCACGTGGTATCCATTGATGCAATTGACGATCACTAAACACTGATCATTTGTATGCGGAAAAACCACAAAGAAATGGGGAAGAGAGATGAACGTTTCGGCCTGTTGAAGCCGTTGTCAACGCCAGACTGACTAGAGAAAGAGAGAGAGAGAGAGGATACAGGCCAACACCTGGAACCTGACCAACCCATCTCTAAGGAAAGAATTACCAGAAACAAGAATAGCTTAGTTTAGAATGGTCAAAGAGGATTAAGCGGTCAGAGAATAAGGATGAAAGATTAAAGAAAAGCCTCATGAACACACAATAAATGAATATAAAATTGTAATGAGACATTGTAAGCCTCCCTTTCAGAGTTTTTTCTTAAACTGTTGTGTAATATTGTAACTTAAAACTGGGTCAAGTTTGTACATACCAGTACTAACATTGAGAAGATTTGGACATTGACTAATTAGGGCAGACTCAATTAAATTCCGTTCCACAAAGCCATTGCAATTGGCAATGCTTTTCGCCCCATCCCAATTAATACATACAAGTTTCTGATCACACAAACTTGTATGTAGATACAAAGCATTAGACGTTTGGGCAGTTCTTATATTATAAGCATGTTGGGACATACGTAATTGTAAGGATTTTCCTGTTTGTCCAAGGTACACAGACTCACAATCATTGCAGGGAATGGAATACACACAACCTGCTGTACCAGGGGAGTTTTTTTTATTAAATTAGACTTGATCGTATTATTAGTGAACACCAAATTGATATTAAGGTTCTTAAAAACTGGGGAAAATTTCTCAAATCCCATTGCATAAGGTACCACCTATGAGTTTCAATTTTCTGGCTTCGCTCTGGAGACATTATTATAAAACATACGTTTAGCTTTCCCAAACGAACAATCCAAAAACATCTTAGGGTACTGTAAACTCTTCCCAATTTCATATATTTTAGCTATCTCTTCATCAAAAAGCTCAGGGCTGCATACGCTCAAAGCTCGAAGAAACATTCCTGAAAATACTGCCTGTTTAACTTCACTATGATGATTCGAATAATAATGAACAAACGACTCCACGTTGGTAGCATTTCTATACACATTAAATTTGAACCTTCTATTGATTCTATGAATCATAATGTCCAAAAACGGAAGAATACCATTCTTCTCATTTTCACATATGAATTTTATTGAAGGTACCAAAGAATTAAGTTCATTAAGAAAAACAATTTGGTTTTGGTCACTCGGCCATAAGCACAAAATATCGTCGACATACCTAAACCAGACTACATTAGAGGGGATAATCCTGGATAAGATTTTTGTTTCGAAGAACTTCATATACAAATTGCTCAAAACTGGGGAAAGGGGATTGCCCATAGCCATTCCAAATGTTTGTTTGAAAATTCTTCCATTGAAACTGAAATAATTGTCTTTTATACATAATTTGATAAGTTCCAACACATTATTGGTCTGCAAGCTCAAATTATATTTAGGCAGTTCCTCACGTAGGTATTCTAACAAATCATCAACAGGTACTCTAGTGAATAAACCAGTCACGTCAAAACTTACTAGTTTAAAATCAAAAGAGTGGCTACTGAGCTGCCGTTGAGTGAAGACGTATCGCTTGACAGCTCCGGTAGTTTGGAGTAGTTGCCGTTTTTGCCAGCAGGGGGGTGGGTGTCTCTACCCTCCCTGCTGTTCCTGGGGGTAGGGACGTTGCGTGTTTTGCGTTGGGCGGCCCTATTTCCGCTGTCGTGCGGTTAAACTCCATCGGATTGGAGTTTACTGGCCGTGCTGGTTACCCGCTGGTGGACGTGGTATTGAGTGACATGCTTCGAGTCCCAGTTCGGGACGTATATGGTGTTGAGCTGGTGACTGTGGTTGAGGAGGTGTACTGTGGTTGAGGAGGTGTACTGTGCTTTTCTACGGAGGTACGAGGGACGTACTTTGCAGCTGCAGGAAAGCTCTGGGTCTGTGACCATTTCAGACCGTAGTGGTGCTGTGACGTATGTCAGTGTTCATGGCGCCTCCATGGAGTTTCCCGAGACTCTCCTCCGGCGATTCTTCCATAGGTACGGCTCCGTCATCAGTGTACGGATGAACTCACTTTCGTCTGGCACGTATTCGGGTGTGAGAACCAACATTCGGACCCTCGGGATGCGACTGAGGTCGGACATTCCGTCCTCTGTCCGGCTGTTGGGTTACTACATGCAGGTGTTTTATGCCTGACAACCCCGTACCTGCTTCCAGTGTGGCTTGTTGGGGCATCAGGCTGCCGGGTGTACTGCTGATCCGGTCGCTCCCGTGAACTTGTTCCGTGAAGAGGATTTCCCGCCGCTCCCCTGGAGGAGGACTCTGGGGGTGAGGAGGTGAGCATCCCGTTCGCTGATGAGGCTCCCCCGGCGTCGCCTGACGTTTCCGCGGTTGTTGTAGACCCTCCCCCGGATGTTGCGGTGCCGTCGGATGTTCCTCCTGACCATGTCTCTGGCCCTGCCGCTCCCGTGGCAGGGCCACGGGAGCGACACGGCCAGGGCAGGGCCAACACGGGAAGCGGTGTTGTTTCCTGTCTGGACGGCAGAGCGACGGTCTCGCTTTATGCAGGTCGGCGTTCAATCCCCGACAGTCCAAGTGGTTGGGCACCATTCCTTCCCCCCTTCCCATCCCAAATCCTTATCCTGACCCCTTCCAAGTGCTATATAGTCGTAATGACTTGGCGCTTTCCCCCCTGATAGTTCCCTTCCCTTCCCGTGGACCTTCCTGGTAATCCCTGTGTAGCATCGCCATCTGCTTCCTCCTCTTCGGTTGCGGGAACTGGCTCTGCGTCCGTACCTCGAGTCCCTGCTGTGCTGGGTGCTGGGGTGGCTGCGGAGCCTCCTGCTGTGTGTGGTCCGGTTCCTCCTGTGGTCGAGGCTGCTGCCGTTCTGCGTCGGGCGTCGGTTCGTCCGGCTAGTGATGCCCGTGCTTCTGGATCTGCTTCCGGCTCTGACGATATCCGGCTGGAGCCAAACGTTCCATGCGTTCGTCTACTGCCTGGGCTAATGTTGAGGACTTCAGTGACTGTGGGTCTTCAGGTGTTGACGGCGTGGCTCTGGATGAGAAGGTTGTTTCCACAGTTGGTGGTGGCGGAGGTACATGTGCCTGCTGGGGCTGGTGCCTGTGTCTCGGGTGTGCCTCCTGTTCCTTCCCTGCCCGGGGGCTCTCCGCAGTGGGGTGTGGTGTCTTCCGGTGCCAGGGGTGGTGAGGATGCTGGTGCTGGGCGTGGCCTGGTGGTGACTTTAAGAAAGGATGCGCGCCGCCTTGGTTCCCTGCAGTCGTCTGGTGGTGTGCCCGTGGCCGCTGGTACCCCTGTGGTGGTGCCCTCTGTCCGGTCCTCTACTGTGGAGGACCTGGAGGCCTGGGTTGCCGAGTTCCTGCTGTCTGAGAAGCCAGAGGACTTTTCTGATGAGCGGGTTCCAGGTGTATGGGATAGGGTGGCGGTTACTCGCGTCTGGAGGGACACCATATGGGTTTCCTGTGTGCGGGTGTTTGATGCCGGGGTTCCAGTTCAAATGGCGCCCCTGGTGGTGGGTCAAGCCTCTTGGGGGAGGTGGCTGATTTGGGAGGCGTTTAATGTGCGGTATCCCCAGGTCATGTTCCTGGGCAAATATGTAAGCTGATTTTACTTTGACATGTAGGTTATCCTTCTGCATTGCTCACATGTGTTTTTATTCTTAGCTTGCTGTGTGCTGTGAGATATTCTTGTTTTGTTTCATGATGTCCTTTATGTTGTGTTTTGTTCTTGGTCCTTCAGGTCGATGCGTGTTTGTTGTTGTGTATGTACCTATGTTTATTTTCTGTTTGCATGGGTTGCTTGTTTATTATTGTTGTTTATTTTGGCCTCTCCCTTTGTTTGTTGCGGGGCGGTTGGTTTGGTGTGGGTGTTTTTTATTAATGTCTTGTTTCTGTGCTGTACATTTGCACTGGTGTTTTAATTATTACTTTACATGTTGTACTTGTTTATTATTTTGTTTTGTTTGTTGTGTATTGTGCTTGTCCTGTTATGTTTTCTGTTATGCATCTTGATGTTTGTTTTGTTTTATGATATTTTGTTTTGAAATGTTACTGTGCTTGCTTGTTTGACAATTGTTTTCTTTTTTGTGTCTTCATGTCTAATGTGTTTTTCCCTGCATTTATCATGTTTGTATTTTGTTGTCCTGAGCTGTCGGCCATCTAGCCGGTGGTCTATTGTTTTGTTTTGTTATTTTATGTTTTCTGTGTTTTTTTCTCGTTTTTATTGTATTTAAACTGCATGCTTTGCATGTAAAAAAAAAATAAAAAAAAAGTTTAAAATCAAAATTCAAATTTAGTGTGGATAGCTTATTAAGTCTACATTGTTAGTTAAGGGCGACTTAGAAATAGTACCAACGATAGGGGACAAAACTTTAACCAACCACTTAGAAAGTTTATAAGCCGCCGAACCAACTGAACTAATAATCGGTCTAACTGGATTATAAGGTTTATGGGTTTTTATAAGACCATACATATAAGGTAGAGAGGGAGATCGACTTGTTAGCCTAGAAATCCACTCTTTATCGCCTTTGCACAAAGTTTTGAGAGTTTTGTTAAAATGTGCGATCACCTTTTCAGTAGGATCTCTGTTAACCAATAGGTAAGTATCCCAATCTTCCAAAAGTAACTCCATTTTTCGAACATAATCATCCTTATTCATAATAACTACTGCATTTGACTTATCAGCCTTGGTAATATGTAATGAATTATCTTTTTTGAGAATTTTGAACGCATGAATAAATCGACTTGGACAATTAGGTACAGAATTGTTAAGTAAAACACCATACATCATACCTTTGCACACATTAATATCTTCAACTGAGACATCACTATACTTTTCGAGATTACAGAAACCTTTGGCAATATCTACAAAATTAACTGTCCCGTTAGACGTGGCAAAGCTCAGGCCATATCCTAATGCAGTAATCGTGTTGTTATCATGTTGTCTATCCGAGAGGTTGATGCCAAAATCACTAGAGGTGGAGAAAGAAAAAGAGAAAACAAAACAAATGCAGATAGCAGCGAACAGAACCCTGGCTGAACAAAGGATTGAACATGGGTTGTCAGAGGGCACCACCCAGGTATCACACTCACCAGATGTTAGGGTTAGGGAGAAGGACATTCCCTTGTTTGTGCCCGAAGAGGCAGAGAGCTTCTTCAAGCATTTTGAAAAAGTAGCCAGCATCAAGGAGTGGCCATTGGAGGAATGGGCCCAGCGGGTCCAGTAAAGATTGACCGGTGCAGCCAGGAAGGCATACACCCAATTGTCACTGGAAGAGTGCCAGGATTATGCCACAGTAAAGAGCAGCATATTGCGCTCGTTTCAGCTAACCCCAGAAGCTTATAGGAAGCGCTTCAGAGAGATGATCAAAGTTGGAGCATGTACCTTTGCTGAGGCAGCAAGAGATCTGGTATAGTGAATGAGAGGTATAGGCCGTTCATGAGCAAAGGTTGGATCAGTATAGGAGGCTAGCCTGAGGTAGAAGTTGGTATCTTAAGGGATACCGGAGCTAATCAGAGCTTGATTATGAGAAGCCTCATTGGGAATGATCGACGGTTAGCTGGCAGAAGTAAGATGAAAGTATATGGGTTATTGTCTGAGAGTGACATGCCCGTTTGTACTGTCCAGCTAAGGTCGGAATATGTGTCGGCAGAGGTGATGTTGGGAGCATGCCCTGACATACCTATTCCAGGAATCCAAGTGATCCTGGGGAATGACTTGTGCAGGACAACAACCCGTTCTCACACAAGACAGCACATATATGACTTAATGCTTAAAGTCAATATGTTGAATGTGATTTAGTACATATGTGATATATTTCTAGTTACCTTTTTTACCAAGACCCAAACTCTTCCTCACGTACCAATTTACGTCTCACAGTACCCGTCCATCAACGTAGATAGCAGAATAGTCGTGATTGGTTCAATTATAAGGAAAATTGTAGTTTTCAGGTCCCACATGGGTTGTGAAATTTACCTACTATTGTCCATGCTCTTAGAATATTACAGATCAGCTACATCCTATTGAAGGCTCGTAGTTTTGTTTTGAGAAATATTAGTTGTTCTTAGTAAATTATAATAAGCACTATAAATTATTACATAGAATAACAGTGCTTCACCAATCAATAGTATATACCATAGTTTGCGCTTTAAAAATCTTTAAAGAATGTTTTGTAGGAACGCTAACAGAAAACGATGTTATGTTGGAATGTTTATGGGGTAAACTACTGCAAACTTGGGGATCACTTCCACCCACAGGAAGGGTATGGGGTCCAATACCACCCACAGGATGAGTATGGCGTCCACTATCACCCACAGGATGGGTATGGGGCTCCAACCACCCACAGAATAAGTATGGGGTCCAATAACACCCACTGGACGTGTATGACGTCCATTGCCGCCCACAGGATGAGTATAGGGTCCAGTATCGCCCACAGGATTAGTATATAGGGTCCACTGCCGCCCACAGGGTCGGTAAAGGGTCCACTACCGCCCACAGGGTTGGTAGGGAGTCAACTGCCGCCCACAGGGTCGGTATGGAGTCCACTGCCACCAACAGGGTCGGTATGGGGTCCACTACCGCCCACAGGGTCGGTAGGGCGTCCACAGGGTCGGTAGGGGTCCACTGCCGCCCACAGGGTCGGTAGGGGTCCACTGCCGCCCACAGGGTCGGTAGGGGTCCACTGCCGCACATAGGGTCGGCAGGGGCTCCACTACACCCACAGGGTCGCTATGAAGTCAACTACCGCTCATAGTGTTTGTATAGTGTCCACTACCGTCCATAGTGTTATTATGGGGTCCACTACCCCTCATAGTGTCGGTATGGGGGTCCAATACTACCCACAGTGTGTGTCTGGGGTCTATTTTTTTCTGTATAGCAGAGATGGCAATACTGCATTTCCAATCTCATTTGTTGTTCAATGTAAAATATTTGTTGCTCGACTTGCAACAATTTATATATATATATATATATATATATATATATATATATATATATATATATATATATATATATATATATATATATATATATATATATATATATATATATATATATATATATATATATATATATATATATATATATATATATATGTATATAGTATAGTGCCTTTGCAATAATGTACCAATGTGTGTATTTTTTTTTTTTTTGAGATATATAAAAGAATTGTTACATTCTTGTACAGCCATTAGTACCCGTTTCGGGCAGGTCCCTGGAATACGATCCCCTGCCGCGAAGAATCGTTTTTTCATCAAAGTACACATTTTACTGTTGCGTTAAACAGAGGCTACAGTTAAGAAACTGCGCCCAGTAAATCCTCCCCGGCCAGGATACGAACCCATGACATAGCGCTCGCGGAACGCAAGGCGAGTGTCTTACCACTGCACCACGGAGACTGTTTGTTGTATTGTATTGTTGAAATACATTGTTCACATGAAATACATGTGAAATATTGTTGAAAACATCTTGATGACTTATTAAACCAAAATTTTTTATTAGTCAGAAGAAAGACAAAAACGCGATCTATATGTTAAACCTCTACCAGACAAATATTTTAAGTAAAACCGAAGATATTTGTAGTTTCATAAAAAGGGCAGTTTTCATTGCTCGTCGAGCTCAAAATGAATGAAATGAAAACCGCAGCATTCATCTCAGAACCATGCCTATTTCACACAGATTCCTTAATAAACGTAAGAGTTTTATATGTCACAAGAAAGATATAAATATAAGCTTCATTATAAATACCTTACCATGGGTTTATTTAAATTTAAAGCGAAGATACGTGTACTTTTATAATAGCCGAGCTTTGACCCCGGACAGATTGATCAACCGAGCAACTCTCTCTCAGAACAATGTTTATTTCACGTGAATTCGTTAATAAACATATATGTTTTATATGTCTTAGACAAGATAAAAATAAGAGCTTCATTTTAAATACATTACAATATACATATTTATAGCTCGAGTGAAGATACATATGTTTTCACAGTAGCGCGCAGTAGCTTGTTGGGCATGGAGTGCAGACGCCTACGCTCTTGCCGATATGTTGTATAATTAACAAAGATACGCTAATAAAGCCTAAACTCTTATATCCCTCCAGAAAGACCGAGATATGAACATTATTATGATTGCACCAAATGAAATATATCATGTTCGAGAACAAAGATATATCAGTTTTTAATTAAGTTTCGACTCCTGCTCGGGCGAGAGAGATGGGGGCGACTCTCGCCCCATCTATTGGAGATTCTGTCCACTAAAGACCCAAAGCTACTCAAACCCTCTAAGCATTATTTAAGTAATGAAGTAATATGGTATATTTACTCACTATAATGTGGGTGCTGAATACAGAACATGAGAAAACATATATTTACTCCAAACTAATATAATTTCATTATGAAATAAGTAAATAAGTAGCATCAAAGAAAGTCGACGGTCCAAGCGTCAATGTTGTGGAGCGACTTATCCAAGATATATCGTTGTTTGGAAAGTGTTTGTTGGCATATCTAGTTGTCGCACTTCTCTGCACAAATTATCACAAATTTAAATTATAATGTAAACAAGTAGAATACGTATTTTTAATAAAATCTAACACAACTAGCCAGAAAACATTTAACATTTATTAAAAAAATATATGTTTGGAAGTTAAATCGACTTCATAGGACAATAGTTTTGTTATATATAGTCGTTATTCGTTGACATGCGTTCGCTACTTAAACTACCATGTACTGTACTTATGTAAAATCTCCCATGTCTCTTCGCTCATCTCACCGAACCCTACAGGCTCTGTGATATATTGTTTAATTAATTGAGATTCACAAATAAAGCTTATAATTGTATATGTTATCAAAAAGTCAGAGCTTAGTTTAGTTCATTTATTATGCACCCCATAACCATCCTATGAGCGATAGTGGAGTGTTACAGAGGCACATAATGGGCTCAGGGACTGAGCCTCACAATTCATATAGCCAAGCAAGTTATAATCTTGATAAGCTAGTTACAAAAGTCAATGCACATTGTCACATCAACAATGGGCTCGAGACCGACCACAAGTACAGTTTATAATTTAAGCAACTGACATATATGGAGGGCTAGTGTCACAATTGATATGTTTATCCTACACATAACCCCCTCTCCACCATCCAATGGGCAACGGTGGATAGGTTACAATCAAGTCATTTTTTGCGTTTTATTCAGAGATTAGATCTTATTGGGTGAGGAAAGATATTCATATTTTAAAGAAGGCTTCTTGGCTGATGCTCTCCATTGATGGAAAATATACAACCTTTTGAAAATCAATGTTTGTTTGATCTAGATATTATAATTAACAAAAGTATTTATGTCATCAGAAAGATAGAAATATAGGCTACATTTAAAATCCTTTGTCATAAATATAACTGAAGTGAAAGCGAAGATATATGCCTTTTGATAGTTACTTGATGGCTAGCTCTGAGAGTGTGAAGCCCTGTACACCAGCCAATAAATTGTATAATTAGTTTCCATATATTTTAATTAATCTTAAAAATCTATATGTCAGAAGAAAGGAAGATGTAGCCGTTAATGTGACAACATTTAAAAATATATATCTCTTAAGTTAAATAAATAATACCACCTTATCGCCGGTGTCCGGACACATGAAAACTAGCTAGGTATCAGTATCCAGCCAGGCTTGGATCACAGGCTGCACAATACTGATAAATTAAGTAATGCACTACTTGTGGTCCATCTCGAACCCATTTATGATGTGACGACTTATAGTGAATTTTGTAACTAGCTCATCAAGATTGTAACTTGCTTAGCTAAATGAATTGTGGGGTTCGGTCCATTAATTTTCTTTCTTTATTATGCACCCCATAATACACATCCCGTGGGCGGTGGTGTAAAGGATTACAGAGGCACATAATCGGTTCAGGAACTGAACCCTCTAGTTCGTTTAGCTAAGCAAATAACAATCTTTTGACGCTAGTTACAAAATTATTAATGTACACATACTTATGCATACATGAGTAGTGTAAAAGGAGACAAATTGGGGTAAAAAAAATTCAGAAACGGTTGGGCACTTCCATGCCGACTTGACTCTCGGGGGCGGATTCGACCAACCCGCTTATTTTGGGTGGTTAGGTTAGGGCACAGTCAGCGCGCTCCTGGCTGGCTGGCGGGGTGGGGTGGTCCATTCCCCCCTGGGGTCCCGGGGGGCCCACCACCCAGGGTGTACCTGAGGAACTGGTGCCCTATCCTAACCTGTTTTCCTGTACGATTTGTCTCGTGCGTATAAGATGAGTCTAGGGCCTCAAGAAGGGGGTCTCTACTTATGAGAGGTACCGAGGATGAATGTTCAATAGTTGGAAACCAAAAAATACACTGGTGAAAGGCATATAAACGTTTTTGGAGTATTTTAATAGCATGAGCAAAATTCACGATTTGGCCCGGGGGTGTTACGAGAGTACTACGGTATCAATTTGGGGGCCCTTACTTTTGAATGGATCAGAGGGTGAATGTTCAATAGATTCAAACCAAGAAACACAGTTGAAAGCGAATATAGAAGCTTTTGGAGTACTTTAATGAGGCTATGACTGAATAGTATAGGGGGCCCTTGGGCACAGCTCCATTTTCTGTAATGGTCAGAGGTGGATAACCACTGTGGGGGTCAAGCATACAAGGGGGGGGGGTCAAGATTCCTTACAAAGACCAAGTTGGATATATAGGTGTAGTAAGCCTTATCTTGAATTTGCATGATACTGTGGGGTACATTGACATGAAGGGCGAGTCATAGAACAGGATCTGCATGTGAGATGGGTCATATTGGGGTTTTAAAGAAGTTAAGATAGCTTTAAAGAGTCCTGTGTGCTTGATAGTGGGGAAATGTTCAGTCAATAATTCTCGTGTTTTGAATCTGAATGAGGGGTCCTAGTTTGCGTTCTAGTCGTAAAATGAGTTCCTTAATATATTTGCTATGGAAAATGAGCTTTCAGTACTCTATATAATTTGAAATGAGGTCAAGAAAGACATGTTTATGTGCGGGAAGAGTCAGGTTGGAAACTGTTTATTCCAGTCATCCCCCCTAGGCTTTGCTCCATTTTCTGTAGCTAAAGTAAAGATTCCATTTTCTGTGGCATTCAGTTGATTACTGGTGAAAAATGCATACTTGCTTTTGTATGGTTCTAACCTGTTTATAGATTTTATAGATATATTTTTCGGGCCTCAAATTAGATTTTAATATGAAAAATAGCATCAAATGTATGTCTATCTTTTGTAATAAACGTTACAAGCATTAACAATACCTGTGATATTTCATAGAATACGAAAAGAAGTTTAAATAGTGGGGCCTCAGCCATATTGTGTTGTGTTTGACACTCCAAACATTAATTTGACACTCGTAAATATACTATGAAGGAAAGTAGTTGAGTAGTTTAAGCAATTTAATACGTACTGGGAATCTGTATAAAATTTCATTTTTTAACATCAAAATAGTTTTCAGCTATTGTGGTTGGGGCCCAATAACTTCATATAGCGGATCGACTGGCACTATCTGTTGCTACGAAATGCTTTTTGAAATCATGTGTTAAAATTTAAAAGTCGACAGTTGCCATTTATGTCAGTGCCGTGGTATATCAAGCGCAAAGGTTTTCAGAAAATGTTACACCTCCACCTTTCAAAAAGTGAAAAGATGAATTCATTTGGCATTACTGTCATTACTTTGGAAGTTTTTTAATTATAGGACATGCTTAAACAAACTCGCTCGCAAAAACAAACTCATTTTTTTTTTTTTTTTAACTTACACAAATAAACCCAGGGCTTTCACATTCGCGCAAAATACTTAGTCCCCCCTAAACTTAAAACAGTTGCACAATCTTACTTAAACACATTGCTAAACTCTTATACACAAACAAAAACTCAATTTTTAACTTACACAAATAAACACGGGCTTTGCACATTCACACAAAAAAATGCTTAGTCCCCCTAGACTTGAACACTCACAATCTTACGGTGCTTTAATTGCCAAAGCCTTCCAAACCTGCACTGGGTCCTGCCCAGCAGACTGCGGCTGGATGGGTTACAATTGAGCCAAAAACAGTTGGTCAGGGCGAGATACGGCCTCATATTAGAGACATTTACTATAGCAAAAGCTTGAACGTCGGGAACTGAATGCGGGCCTGCACGAGAGTTGTTCTTGGCACTCAAATGTTTAGAGATTAAAATACATAGAATCTGCAAGAGCCCACCCAAGTCGCTCACGCGGGCAATAGACACGTTTTTCGCCCAACTGTATTTATTTAAAATAAAAATACGTCAGCTAGAAAGAGTTTCGCATTGCTATTATATTTACCTTATAAAGCCTCTCTATAAAAATGATATGCCACTGCGTATTATGATTGTTTTATAATAAATATTGCATAAATATTACACGATTTCATAAACAAAAAACAACTTTTAATGAGCCATGGTTGGAAAGCTTCATCATTATGATAAATACAAACTTTTAAAACTAACAAAAAATATATATATCATAGAGGGAGATTTATTCTTCAGGATATATATTAATTAAGAGTTTCATTCTGTATAAAAAAAAAGTTGCCAATATTTTCGAAACTCCGGCCACAAATTTTTTATAAAGGTTTTCCAAGGGAGTAAATCTTGCTTCCTCTCTTTCACCCAAATGTTTCCTCATTTGCACAGGAGCAGAGCAACCTTCGTGCGGGCCCTGGTTCAGTTCCCCAACGTCCGAGCTAATGGACATTACAAATTTCACTAAATGATGCAGTATCTTATCTGTCTCTCTAATTATAAAGGTGTTAATCTTTTTTTTTTTTTAACCTTTGAGTGCTAGGTCTCAAAAAAGGTTCTTTACCTCAGAAAGAGAGAGAGAGAGAGATTCTATTTTTGTCCATATTCGAGCGGAATGTTGAACAACCTTCGTGCGGGTCCTGGTTCAGTTCCCCAACATCCGAGATATTGGACATTACAAATTTCACTAAATGATTCATTACCTTAGCAGCCTCTAATTATAAAGTTGTTAATCTTTTTTATAACCTATGAGTGCTAGTTCTCAAAAGGTTCTTTACCTCAGAAAGAGAGAGAGAGATTCTATTTTTGTCCATATTCGAGCGGAATGTTGAGCAACCTTCGTGCAGGACCCGGTTCAGTTCCCAACGTCCGAGCTATTGCACATAGCAAATTTCTCTAAATGAGGCAGTATCTCGCCCCCACCCCCCAGACCAACGATTTTAGGGCAGTAAATAAGCAATTGCAATCTAATCCCCCCCCCCCCAAAAAAATACTGTTCATGAAAATGTGAGCTTATTTATACTAATTTATGAATATAAAAAAAAAAAAACTCGACATTTGTAAAATTTTTATTTACATAAATAAATTAGTCTCTATGTCTTTTTTGTCTTCTTAGGAAATATTCGGTTGAAGGACATGCGAAATGGTGCATCTGCAAATGGGGCAGTTTCTCATAGATACAAGACAATTACTGCATGTTACCATATGTCTGCAGGGTAGCAGTACGACACTCAATGCATTGTTAAAGCACACCTTACACAAAATATCAGCAGCCCAAGACGTTGGCGTAGATGTGTTCATCACAGTTTCAACATGGGATGTCGCATCAAAGTCTGTGGCCTCTTCGCCAGTTTCAACATCCATTTCATTAGCGACTATAGTCGTCTCTTCCGCCTCTGTTTCAACAGGAGAAGGCAAAGCCCGCAAACCAAGATTAGTGCTCATGAACCCGCTCATTGATCCAACAACGTCGACATCCATTTCATTAGCTGTGGCGACTGTTTCCATGTCAGAGGGCGCAGATTGCCATTCCAGATTCTCAGGCTCTGCCCTACCTTCCAAATTCTCATGATGAATTCCCCTTCAACCCATTTCGGCTTTAGTGCTCTCTTGCATATACCTCAACATTAATTCTATACATCTGGCCTCTGTCACAAACGGTAATAAATCTTTGGTGCTTTTGAGATATTGCCTTAAGGCAGGTCTCACACAGACATCAGGAAATCCAAAATGTTCAATTAATGCTGGGAAAAAACCCAAACCTTCCATCAGACCAGTTAAAAGATGTGCATCTATGGGTTTTATAGTTCGACGCTGCGAAGATTCTCTAGCATTCTTAATGAACTGTGCATCCTTTTTAATGTTGACAAAGGTGCACTCAGGATACCATTGCGCGTGCAGTGTCCAAGGGTCGTCAGCGGGTTCCCAATTACGAAAACCATTTCCACAGAAAAAGCAGCGCATGTGGTCACTTAGGCCTGTAAATTTAAGAAAAGAAAAAGGCTTCTATAGCCTTTTTGAAATAGATGAGGCGATTTTGCGTTGTATCTTCTTTTAATCCGGCGAGCATATCACAATCTTTGGATTTTTCTATATGCGACTTGGCGATCTCATTGTTCTCTACAGGCGCCTCTATACCATATTGCACTGCAGCAGCAATAATGCAGGGGAGATTTTCAGCTCGACGATTGGAGACATGAATTGAACCGGGAATTGGGCGATCATGGGGAACACATCTCTTGAGATTATACAAAGGCCTGCGTTCACCATAGGCGCTTGCGTGTTTGTATTTCACTGATATGTCCTTCGCCATCCTGTACGGGACGCAAGATATGCAGTTTACAGGATACACAATGCAAGTTTCATTATTGCAAAATTCTTCATCGGTTAAATATCCGGTGTGTGTTTCCAGCCACGTCTCCATTTTTCTTTTTTTTTTTACTTTCCCTTATGTTTTGGATAAAGCCTAGTCAACCGCCCTGTGTCGACCCTGCGAATATTCATCGTGGGGGCTTTGCGCCCTTATATCTCCATCCCTGCTAGTGCGTGTAAAAGTTACCACGTACTGAGCAAATATTTATATTATTATTATAAGGGCCTCGACCAACAAGAAGCCCATAGGAACATTTTTTTTTCACTGACTTAATTAGTATAAAAAAAAAAAAACTCAAATAGCGCAATATGTATCTCAAAATATCTTGCCATAAAATATCAATATACGTCAGCTTAATACCCAAACACTGGCAACCTTTTTTTTTCAGAAGCAGAAAAGGTCAAACACAGTGCGACATGTTACAATTTTTTTTTTTAATGTTCCCCCCCCCCCATGAAAAAACCATAGTCAGACCATATTCCCTTAATGAAATATATATATATATATATATATATATATATATATATATATATATATATATATATATATATATATATATATATATATATATATATATATATATATATATAAAGTCATGGAGGCCACATCATTATTGGAAGGTTTGTGATAACTTATTGACATTAGGGATACCTTACGTAGTTAATGACATTTCTCGATAATTATCACAAAAAAATAAGTACTTGGTCACCTTTCCTAGACTACCAACCGCCATCTTTTTTTGTTAATTCACTGCATTATACAACATGATTTAGCACATTTGCGAGTCATTTTTTCCTTTCCCTGTTTCCTCATAATTATGCCATAAAAAAAAAGAGTAGCGGTGGCTAGAATTGCCAAACCAAAAAAAAAAAAGAAACTAGCACATATGTAGCGATCTTTGACACTTATTTCGGGGAGGGAAAGGACGGGCAATATATAGCCTAGGATCTTGCCTCCATTCGCCAGTGTCGCACCAGTACACAATGGAACCTTCCCGTACTAAAACGTTTTACTCCAGGGACAGTCTTAAATGTGCCCAAATGCGTTTAGACACCTTTATAAATTGGCCTGTCCAGTGGCTAAACCCCCAAGACCTGGTGAATGAGGGATTTTATTATCTGAGAGTTGCGGATCATTGTCCCTGCGCCTTTTGTTGTAAAGTTGTGCATGCTTGGATTGAGGGCGATACGCCCCGTAGTAGGCATGCGAAAGTGTCGCCAAATTGTTCCTTCATAAGAGGCGAAAAGGACAATAACGTTCCTTTGGAAATCACCAAACTGGCATTCGAATATGGGCTGGATTTCTTTTCACCCCTATTCGAACCAAAGAATATAGCAACATCTGATCGTGAGTATATTGTATAAATATAATTTACTAGTTTATCTGTGAATAATTAGTATTGGCGATGTGAGGGAGGACAAAAATAAGTATAAACGCAGGAAGTCTTTTCAAATAATTTTTCTTTATTTTTTTTGTTTTTGAAAGAATTGACTTAGAACCTGTGTCTTATGCATATATGTGATGGAGCATCTTTATTTTTTTTAGAGACCCCACCCCGCGAGGAAGAAACTAAAATGACTGGAGATGATTTGCAGGTTCTGGGGGTAATTCCATACGCTAAACCTAGGTATCCAGGCTTGGCAACATACAAACAGCGTTTGGAAACATTCGACCTCAGCTGGACTGGTTGTGTCAAGCAAACATCTCACGAATTGGCAGAATCAGGATTTTTCTTCTATGGTAAACAAATATTGTTGGAGTTTTTGTTATTTTTAGTGTGTGTGTGTGTATCCTCCTGGCCAAGGAGGATTTACTGGGCGCAAATCCTTAACTGTAGCCTCTGTTTAACTCAACAGTAAAATGGGTACTTGGTTGTAAAAACGATTCTTCGAGGTGGGGATTGTATTCTAGGGACCTGCCCGAAATGCTAGGCCGTACAAGAATGTAGCAACTCTTGTATATATCTAAAAAAAAGTGTGTTTACTCCCCCAATTGTGCTTGCGGGGGAGGAGCTCTGGCTCTTTGGTCCCGGGATGTGTGTGTGTGTGTGTGTGTTTGTATTACAACATTGCCGGATGTGAGCTATAATAATAATAATGAATGGGAATATTTTTTTTTTCTTAAATTTACAGGCCTAAGGCCTAATGCTTTTTCTGTGGAAATGGTTTTCGTAATTGGGAACCCGCTGACGACCCTTGGACACTGCACGCGCAATGGTATCCTGAGTGCACCTTTGTCAACATTAAAAAGGATGCACAGTTCATTAAGAATGCTAGAGAATCTTCGCAGCGTCGAACTATAAAACCCATAGATGAACATCTTTTAACTGGTCTGATGGAAGGTTTGGGTTTTTTCCCAGCATTAATTGAACATTTTGGATTTCCTGATGTCTGTGTGAGACCTGCCTTAAGGCAATATCTCAAAAGCACCAAAGATTTATTACCGTTTGTTACAGAGGCCAGATGTATAGAATTAATGTTGTGGTATATGCAAGAGAGAACTAAAGCCGAAATGGGTTTAAGGGGAATTCATCATGAGGATGTGGAAGGTAGGGCAGAGCCTGAGAATCTGGAATGGCAATCCGCGCCCTCTGACATGGAAACAGTCGCCACAGCTAATGAAATGGATGTCGACGTTGTTGGATCAATGAGCGGGTTCATGAGCACTAATCTTGGTTTGCGGGCTTTGCCTTCTCCTGTTGAAACAGAGGCGGAAGAGACGACTATAGTCGCTAATGAAATGGATGTTGAAACTGGCGAAGAGGCCACAGACTTTGATGCGACATCCCATGTTGAAACTGTGATGAACACATCTACGCCAACGTTTTAGGCTGCTGATATTTTGTGTAAGGTGTGCTTTAACAATGCGTTGAGTGTCGTACTGCTACCCTGCAGACATATGGTAACATGCAGTAATTGTCTTGTATCTATGAGAAACTGCCCCATTTGCAGATGCACCATTTCGCATGTCCTTCAACCGATTATTTCCTAAGAAGACAAAAAAGACATAGAGACTAATTTATTTATGTAAATAAAAATTGTACAAACGTCGAGTTTTTTTTTTTTATATTCATAAATTAGTATAAATAAGCTCACATTTTCATGAACAGTATTTTTTTTTGGGGGGGGGGGGGATTAGATTGCAATTGCTTATTTACTGCCCTAAAATCGTTGGTCCAGGGGGTGGGGGCGAGATACTGCCTCATTTAGAGAAATTTGCTATGTGCAATAGCTCGGACGTTGGGGAACTGAACCGGGTCCTGCACGAAGGTTGCTCAACATTC